>NW_023459182.1:0-71035 GCF_013731165.1 Rhagoletis pomonella | reverse complement strand
TACAAATTTTCATTAAATATCGAAGTATCCATTTTTATTAAAAAAAAGCGCCGCAGGCGAAAATGTGTAATAAAAAATACTTCGATATATAATAAAAATTTGTAATAAATAATCGCGCGATTTTTTACTACAAATTTGCGCCTGCGGCGCTTTTTTTAAACAAAAATCGATACTTCGATATATAATGAAAATTTGTAATAAAAAATCGCGCGATATCCTTTCGATACTTCGATATATAATGAGAATTTTCAGCTGTTTAGTTATTTCCACAATTAATTATCCCACATAACAGTCTGTACTCCGTGTAAACATATTCAATATTTATTCCATTCAGATTGAGTGGCAATACCGCACATTAGCAGGTGAATTTTGCGTTGAGCACACCCATGAACCAATTAGAACAGATCTGACCGGTTGAGAAGCAGCCATTTGTAATAGCAATTGAGAAAAAAAGTGTGTGACGTTCGTAATTTTAAAGTTTGCTATTTCTGTTTTGCTTGTTTCTTTATGTGTATTTTGTCGGTGGTTTATTTCAGTGATTTTTAAGCGATTTTCAAAAAAATGTGTTGTCCAATTGTAATTAAAATGAAGTGCGCGGTGATTGGATGCAAAAACACGTACAAAAATAATAAATTGTATAGTAGCTTCTCCAGTAAAACATTGCAGCGAGAGCGTAAAAGCAAAATAGAGCGTAAAATTGAGAAGAGAAAACTAGCAGAAAAAGTTATTGAACGCAAAACAAGTCAAAACCTGCAAGTGAATAGTTGTTGCACCCTTTTGATATTCTGCTGTAAACATTTTACTATTTATAAATCAGTTTTAAACTCTTTGCTTTACACCAGAGATCGAAAATAACCGTCACCAAGTGTCCCGTATGGTGTTTACCACTGACACAAACACTCGTCTCTCAAGCAAAGAGTGTTTCCCACCGTGGCAAATCACTCTGTGCGATCTTTTTGTGTTTTCCGTTGTGGGTTATTTATCAACAGCTAAAATTTCCCTTGGGCAAAAACACTTTGGCAGGGACTTTTATTTTTAAGTGTCTTAATTTGTGGGTTATTGTAGGACTGAAAAATATAAGTGGGCGTAATAAGTGGAAGCAAAGCGCTAGGCATTTCTTTACACGACATATACGTACACATACATGTGCGAACATTTATGACAAAGAAGAGAGCGTGCACATTCTTAATATGATACACCGAAAATAAGCTATTTTATTTTATTGATAAAGAAAAGGATAAAGGCAAAGGCAAAAATAAAAACAAAAACAAAGATGCGTAAAGATAAATGCAAAAATCAAGACCAAAGTAAATTTAAAATTTTTACTAATATAAGGGCAAAGGTGAAGGGGAATATGTAATGTAGAAATTGATAAACATAAAGATGATAAAGATAAATATGAAGAAAAGATGAGGGCGAGTAAAGATGAAAATAAAGGAGGAAAGATTAAAATAAAGGTAATTATAAAGAAAATGATATAGTCACAGAGACTCAACTTGGGAACTATTTCGGGATTTTCAGTACTCTCGGGACTACTACTTGTCCCAAAAATCCCGAATTAGTCCCGAAGATTCCGAAATCCTGAAGAAGTCTCGAAAATTCCGAATTAGTGCCGCTGATCCCGAAAATCTCAAAGTAGTCACGAAAATCCCGAATTAGTCCCGAGAATCATAGTTCCGAAGATTCCGAAAATCCTGAAGAAGTCCGAAAATTCCGAATTAGCGCCGCGGATCCCGAAAATCTCAAAGTAGTCCCGAAAATCCCGAATTAGGTCCAAGAATCCCGAAATAGCCCAAGAATCTCGAAGAAGTCCCGAAGATTCCGAAAATCATGAGAAGTCTCGAAAATTTCGAATTAGTGCCGCGGATCCCGAAAATCTCAAAGTAGTCTCGAAAATCCCGAATTAGTCCCGAGATTCCCGAAATAGCCCAAAAATCCCGAAGTAGTCCCGAAGATTCCGAAAATCCTGAAGAAGTCTCGAAAATCCCAAAATAGCCCAAAAATCCCGAAATAGTCTCGAAAATCTCGAATTAGTCCCAAGGATCCCGAAGATTTTCGTGGAACTGGAAGTTGGAAGATACTTAAATATCTTATTTGCGTCGCATAACAAAAGTATGTATTATTTAAATGAAAAATTACAAATCAAATTGATTTGCTCTACAAATCAAATCAAAAATTTGTATTTCTTATTTGGTTGAAAAAACAAATCAAAAATAAATTTTATTTTTTATTTGGTCAACAAACTAAATCATAAAAATTTCTTAATTGATAGCGGATTTTAAATCAATAACATCACCGTGACGTTGACGTTGCTTATATCTCTCTATCAACAGCAAATTTGATATGTTTCTACGCACTTCTAACACTTATTTTTCTTCTTCCAGCGATAAGTGTCCGTGTCCAACAGCAACGGAAATTATATGCAAAATAACCCTTTCCCACTGAGAGGAGCGCACATCTACAAAAAATAAACCACCTGTTCTGTTTTGGGACACTTTCAAAGTGTTGACGGTTATTTTCGACCTCTGCTTTACACACAAGCACTTACACAGTCTAGTACATCATTAATATTTTAATTTCCACTCATTTTACTTTTGTTTGTGCTAAAACAATTCAACAAATGGCGGCTTTTGACATTTATTCTTCTTCTTCTTCTGCTAGCTAATTTCTGCTAGTAAAAATTTCACTAGCAAGAATTTGCAGCTCTCCCTTCAGTGCTCTCTTGCAAATTTTTTGGGTTATACACTTTTCCAGTAAAAATTTGCAGGTTCCAGTACAAATTAGTACTGACTATTGGTTACTATACAAACCTATTGCTTGCATTTTTTTCTTTATGCTTCCTCTTCATATTCTTTGTTTACTTTTCACAGAAAATAACATGGCGCCGAAATTACAAACGTCAGCCAGAAAATTACTTTTTTCTTTTGCTTCATCATGTCAGATCTTGTGTAGTTGGATCATGGAGCACACCCATTATTTAATAATACAAGGTTAGATAATTATTGACAGCCGCGGTTTGACACTCCCTTACAAAAGGTTGCATTTATGAAGGACAGAGAAAGGGGAAGAATGCAATCCCTTGTTGCGAAAATGGTAGTAGAAAAGTACTCAAAGTAGGCAATTAGTAGTGAAATTCATTTTGCAAATTCTAATGTATTTGCAGGAAATCTGGCAGTTTACACGAAATATTGAACGAAATATTAATACATCCACGTGAATTACGTAGTTTATGTGCTATTTAGCTGTATAAAAAATGCAAAAGGACTCAAAATTAAAATAAAACTACTATGAGATTTATGTAAACATCCAATTTAAAAACAATTTGGGGTTTCATCAGTTAAATGTGCTTCATATGCATATACAAATAAACATATTGCACAAAAGCTTATACTTCTATTTCACAGCAAAGCTACACTTTTTCCAAGTAAATTTGCAAAGAAGCAACACTCTGCCACTGCTAAGGGAACGGTGCGAGAGAGACAACTGTTAGTTTATCGAACCTTAGTTATACATGTTTTAGAGGATACCTTCCTTAACATCCTGACCAAGTTTCAAATGTTAATTCCACCTGGTTTTCTTAAAACACAAGGTGCGGCTGACTACTAAAGTCCACCCAAAAGCGGTCCACGGACACTGCCTTGAGGCACCCCAGAAGTAGCAACAAACGGAGCAGACCTGCAGTTTTCAATTTCAACATGAACATGAAATATGGAACACATATGTATATACATAACTAACCAATTTAAGAAAACTGAATGAGTACCAAAGTTTCTTATTTTATGAAACAAAATTGAATATGATACCTTATCCAACGCGTCGGAAAAATCTGCATAGATGCAATCAACTTTTGAATATTTGTCTGCACAAAATAAACACAATTGGGCGATGGTAATAAATGGCAAGAAAATATGGCGTATTGACATGCCATTGAGAATAGATGACATTAATTCGATAATTTCGATAACTACGATATGCTAAATTATTGGGTGTGTATAATAACAAATAGTCAGTAATAGTTTGGACTGCAACCTGCAAAGTTTTCCACGACAGCTGGGTCTACGTAATAGGAAAGACCCAGATTTATATCTGGCCAAGGACCGTCACTCCAGCAACACTCCCCAAAAGACTCTTGTAGAATTTGTATACTGTTACAACAACAATGCCTATCGACGCCGCCCGCTTTCCTGGCCTCAGGCTTGTAGAGTCTGAGGACGAATACGGCCCATGACAACAACAACAACCCATTTTTGCAACAGACACATATGCCCGTTCCATTATTTCGTGATGATTCGAACGTAGCTCGAACGGAAATTTCATTTTGAGATCGCGGCATTCGATAGTGCATGTGATCATTTAAATTGTATTGTAGAGAAAACAGTCGCCATTTTGTTTGATCGATTCGAAACGAGTAATCACTCGATCACGATTGCTGCGATTTGGGCCCAGATTTTGAAATCATCGTACAGTTCCATAAGTAAAAGCACTATCAGATGTTTGCCAAAAAATGCCTCCAGCTGGGATCACCTGTTTTTGGCATTTGCTATTTTCGGAACAAGTAAAGAATACCCGTTTCGCTAGAAAAAAAAAAAAACTAAAAATAGGGGCCGATAGAGCTTTTTGTGCTGATTATAACGATACTTAAATTTACTTGCGGAAATTAAACCTAACCGCGATACCGAAGGTCAGAGATCAAAATTTGCTTTTTGAAAAACCGAAATATTTCAAAAACGAGTGAAGCGTTTGTAAAAGTTAATTTGCAGTTTCAAGGAAAATTAATACACCTTTCTTTTGGTGTTGACGCCTTGAACCTTACGTTTCAAATTTCTGATAAAAATTGGCTTTTATAAAAAATATATGAAAAAATTCCCTTCAAAATGCTTTTTCTACAAAAGTAGCCTTATGAGGGCACTGTTATAGTACTTTTGGTGTAAAGAAAATTTATATTTATAACCCTCACTAAGCAGAATTCTCCTTTCTGTGTTGCCGAAGAATAAGGGCTGAAAACCATTTTGCGAAGGCGGCCGAGCTTAGGAATTATACCCCTCACTAAGTAGAATTCTCTTTTCTGTATTGCCGAAGAAGAGGGTCTCAACGCCTTTTGCAGAGAACAAATTTTTGCGTAGGCGGCCTTCGGCCGCGCTTAGGGATTATAACCCTCACTTAGTAGAATTTTTCTTTCCCTGTTGCCGAAGAAGAAGGGCTGAACATCTTTTGTAGGGAACACCTCTCTGCGTAGGCGGCCTACGGCCGAGTTTAGGGATTATAACCCTCACTAAGTAGAATTCTCCTTTCTGTGTTGCCGAAGAAGAAGGGCTGAACACCTTTTGTAGGGGACACCTTTCCACACAAATGACCGCAAATTTGTTAAAATAAATTATAAAGTAATGATGTAACAAAATCGCCGGAATTGGTCAGTCGAGGTAACGTAAAAGCAAAATATATAGTAAAATGCAAAGATAAAGTAGTCATATGATACATCACACAAAAGAAAAATCAAATAAATTTTTTTGGGAAAAAATCCATAAACACAAATTTGTTTGCGTATATTTTTATTGTCTCTTTTTTCCACAAATATCATACACAAATTCACAAAATATGTATACCAAACGAAATATGTTTAAAATACCTATCGAACGCGGTGCTTAATTTTTCAAACAGTTAATTGGATTCGAAGATATTAACAGTTTTCGAAATCCAAAATTTCATCTTTTACCCTAAATATCTTCCACAACTTTTATTCCCGCAATATAAAATTGGTATATGTGTGCTCAGCATTTAAAACTATTAGACCCCATTCCTCGTTTTTCTCTATCGAAACGGTGGGTATTCGTTACTTATGCCCTATTTTCTTTTACAATTTCTTCCATTTCTATTACAATTTATTCTGAATGCACCAATACGCTTACCGAATTTCAGTGGGTTGGCACAGCTCTGATGCTAAAAAAAAAAATAAATAAAAAACTCTACGTATTTGCTTACATTTATTAGCGGCTAATGTAACTATTTACCAATGCGCATATAATACAGTAGGTATTATTACATGTTTTTAAATTTAATAGAAAATTGCACATATTTAAATCCTATGAGTTAGAATTATTTCCAATATAATGTAAATGAATTCCATGAATTTCATCAGTAGATTTATTTGTCTGAGAAGAAAATAACATTTAACACTCTTTTGTTTTATTTAGAACCATAATTAAAATATCAGCTTTTAGTTTATCTTGTTCCGCTCCTGGCAATTTAGCAAGATATGTATCCAGTAACCCGAAGAAATCACTGTTGTTGGTTTTCTCCCTTTCCTTTATACGCCCTTTAATGTATTCATTTAAAGTTCCAACCAAAGAATCGAATTTCGCCTGTGCGTTCGGGGCATGAGCACTTGGTTTTGAACGTTCTGCTCTTCGATATGACTGACTAATTAGTGGCTCATTTATTGGCGGTTCTATCAAAGCTTCAACTAAAAATGTTTTCGCTGCGGTTGGACTCTCAGTTACATCTTGTTCTTCAAACATATAATCTATGTCATCATCGCAAGGTCTCTTTAGTGATGAATTACATGGTTCTTCCTCGGATGCAAAACTGTCGTTATTATAAAAGTTTTCATCCTGTGACTCTTCTTTTAGAGTTCTCGTTGTGTCACGAGATTTTGCTGAAGAGTTAGATGAATAATTTTTCCTGATTGTTCTATTGAAATGAAATTAACTTAAAATATATATAAAACTACAATACATTCAATAAAAACATACATGCAATCCTGTAAAAAGTTCAAATCTTCCATATGCCTCCAATCACTGCTAGCATCGGTTTTAATTTCTCTAACATATCGGTCCCGCAGAGATTTCCACCGGTTTTGGCATCTTTCGACTAAACGGCAGGAAAATATATATTTTTACTGAAATTGCTGGGAAATCATCGGATATTTGTAGAATGCTTTTGTAGGTGGGAGCGGAGGGGGAGGTGGTGTGGCACAGTCCAAACTCTAAGTAGTCATCCTTCCTGCTGTTGTAGTAGCGGCTACCAAACCCCGCTCGAGTCGGCTCATCCGTCAACGTTGTGTTGTTGTTGTAGCGGATACAACAACCCCGCCCAGATCGGTTAATATCTCAGTCGTTGTCGTCAAGTTCCACTAACGGCAGCCCTAAAAAGCGTGCAGCCTGGATAGGGTCGGTCCACATGGGGACTAAGGCGTTAGGGTTGTCGGGTTTTCCGGGAATACGAAGAGATGTTTCGAGTCATAGGGTGTATCTCCGCATGCCCGACACTCATTTGGTACATCTGCGTTTAGTCTTCTCAGGTATGAGTTTAACCTTCTGCAGTAGACAGAGCGAAGTTTGGCTATTGTAGTTCTAGTCTTCCGAGGTAGATGAAGCTACGTCTCGTCAATGTCCGGTGGTTGTGCGCCTAGAATGGCATTCGCAGGTCTGGAGTCTACATAACTCGAGACTGACACCCTGTGAATGCCGTTCAGGGACTGCCGATAAGCTGACGGGTCCAGAGGTTGGTTAATGAACCTCTGGACTTCGTCCGTCAGTTCGTAGAGATGCCTCCTGACGTACCTGGGCGAGGGCTCTTCTGTAAGCAGCTGCCCATTTGGGTGACCACGTCTATGGCTCCCAACAAGGAACTGCTTGCAGAGCATTTTATTGTGCTAATTGATCGGGAGCAATTTCACCTCGTCGTGTAGGTGGTGTTCAGGCGACATCAGAAGGCATCCAGTCGCTATCCGGAGTGCGGTATTTTGCGTAGTCTACAGCTTCATCCCCTGCGTCCTACTAGTCCCCGGCGACCACACTGGTGCTGCGTAATTTAAAACCGGCCGGCATATTGCCTTGTATGTTGCCAGCAACGTTTCTTAGTCTTTGCCCCAAGCACTGCCGGCTGGCGACTTGAGGACCTTGTTGCGGCTCCACACTTTGTTGACAATAGCGGTTGCGTGCACAGAGGAGACCAGACTGTCGAAGCTTACTCCGATTATTTTGGGGTTATTCACCGCCGGAATTGGTGTATCATCGACGTGAATTCCCAGTGGTAGCCTGACCTCCTTCGTCCAGGTGGTGAACAAGGTCGCAGAGGATTTCGTAGGGGAGAGGGTTAGGCTCCTTGCAGTGAAGAAGCGAGAAAGCTCGGAGAGATACCCGTTTACTTTCGAACACAAGTCATCAATTCCATTCCCAGTCGCCATGATCGAGCAATCGTCGGAGTAAGAGACAATCGAGACTCCCTCTGATGGTTGAGGGAGCTTTGAAATATAAAAGTTAAACAGTAGCGGGGAAAGGACACATATTACCGACGAGTGTCGACCAAATCGCGGAGGTAACCGTTTACTTTCGAGATCAAGTCATCAATTCCATTCCCATACGCCTTATGGAGAAGTCCTAAAGGGGGCAAGGGGAGTGCATATTTCCAACAGAATTTATTAATAAATTAGTGGTCGGAAATTTAAAGTTTAATCCTCTGGCTACACGCGTATAAGATTTTCGGAATCGTGTCGCACATTTGACAACAACCCAAAATCACTGTGTACAATTAACCGAACCGTGCCCAAATTACTTACTTGTTTCTCCAGTTTCCATAGCTACACTTCGCCAACATCTTTTAGTGATTTCCGGAGACTTTTCTGATTGCCTGCTGCTTCTATCATATAAGCAAGGATATTGCCGAACCGCCTTAATCAAATCATCTTCAAACATGTTAGCTAGCTGCAAATGTCGAGTGTGTGTATATTCGTAAACAAATTTAAAATTATCCAAATAAGTTTACCACAAAAATTTATGTTCTCTTTTAGCATAAACAAAACTTTTTAGCTTCTGATGCCTATATCGGAAAAAGTCGATGCATCGAACATATCGATGTTTTGCTTGAAAGCTTCGAAAATTTTACACTCGATTATGTGTCATTGTGCATATTTAACTGGCCTTCTTCACGTGCTGGAAAATCTCCAAGGCGAATTTATACAAGGTGGTGTTGGCAGAACAAAAACAAACCTTACAATCGTGCTGTTCAGGATCATGATTCAATAATAAATTTAAAGGTTAGATGGGTACTCTTTATGAATTTGTACAAAGATTTTGGGTTGCTGTGCCCAAACGCGTGAATCGAATCAAAAACCTTTTACACATTTGTAGACAACAGTTCACGCTTTATTACAAAAATAAAATTTACTATAACTGTGCACTAATTTATTAATAATATCTGCGTTCGATAACAAAAATAGCCAACACCAGCCAACAATCAAAATCAAGAGAGTAAGCGAAAATTCTCTCCCAAAGAGATGAAAAAGCAAAAAAGTTAACGAACAGGAAATTAGCCATTACTTGCAAAAACCGGAAGAAGAAGACACACCAGCTGACTTTGTTTATGTTTTATTTGTAAACAAACTGAAATTCATGTTGCCTCCATAGAGAAAAAGGTTCGCCCGGAACATTTCTAGAAGTAAAAACTAGTTGGCGCTATCATAAAGTCACATAGCAGGCAGCTAAAAAGCATATAAATACCAAAACTCGGAAAATGCAATTTTGTTTGTTTACAGAAATTGCAACCATATGTTTTGTGATCATATGTTTTCGTGTTGGATAATTTTTGCTGACTAAAATTTTGCCAGTACAAAATGAACGCTTCTCTTGCAACAAAATGAACGCTTGCTCTCTCAATTTCTGTGTGTTAGATAATTTTTTGTCGTTATCGAACGCCATCCAGTAAAAATTTGGAAAAACTATTACAAATTTTTGACTTGTCGAACGCACCTTATGTCGGTTGGAAATATGGTATTTTTTGTAAGTTTCCGAGCTGAGCTGTCACCACGTAATATCTCTGCAAAAGTAGTTCAGCCCCTCTTCTTTAGCAAAACAGAAAGAAGAATTCTACTTAGTGAGGGTTATAATCCCTAAGCGCGGCCGAAGGCCGCCTACGCAGAAGTGTTCTCTGCAAAAGGTGTTCAGCCCCTTTTCTTCGGCAAAACAGAAAGGAGAATTCTACTTAGTGAGGGTTATAATCCCTAAAGGCTCTGTTATGCATACTTGGCAGTGCATGCACTGCTATACCATTTTTACGTGGAAATCAAAAACCAACAGACTTCTACGTATGTAATGCTGTGCGTTGGGTAACAGCTTACACGCGAAGCTCATTTAACGGATTCCTTATGTGACAACTCTCAAGCAATGCCAAGTATGCATAACAGAGCCTTAAGCGCGGCCGAAGGCCGACTACGCAGAAAGGTGCTCTCTGCAAAAGGTGTTCAGCCCCTCTTCTCGGGCAACAGAGAAAGGAGTAGTGAGGGTTATAATCGTTTTGGAAAAAATCCAAATTTCCGCTGCTTTCAATCAGCTCCCTATGGGTCTTCAGGCGAGGGAGGGGGGTGAGGGGTGACTTTTCATAAAGCGGCGTCCATCCTCTTTCGTTTAGGAGGGTTTGGGGAGCCACGCCTCCTCCCCCTCCGCCCCCAACCCTAAATCGTTGTACAAATAGCTAAAGATTTCCCGGTTAGATAATTATTGACAGCCGCGGTTTGACACTCCTTTACAAAAGGTTGCGTTTACGAAGGACGGAGAAAGTGGAGGAATTAAATCGCTTGATGCGAAAATGGTAGCAGAAAAGTTTGCAAAGTAGGCGTTACTTTTTATCGAAAAAAATTTCACCTTCTTATCTATATGGCAACATTAACAGAGTGCAACATTTTAGGGCAAGAGTACGCCATATGCCCTGCGCAGGGCTGAATAAATGCAACATTATTTCGAGAAAAGGAAACGATATTAGTAGTCAAATTCTTATGTATTTGCAGGAAATTTTGGCATTTTAAACGAAATATGGAACGAAATATTAAGGCTTAAAATTAAAATAAAACTATTATGATTTCTATGATAACATCGAATTTAAAAAGCAATTTATGTTTTCATCAATTAAGTGTGCTTTATACGCATCTACAAATAAACATATGGTACAAAAACCTACCCTTCTATTTCAAATGTAGGGCCCTATTATCGTTCGCGAGTCGAATTAAAAATTAGTCGAATAGCCCGATTTCATATTATTGTTCGCAGTTTGCCTGCTGCTCGCCCGTGACATTCGCGTCTTAGGTCGAATATTCAAATTTTGAAATTACGAAATACCATTCGACTAGACAACGTTCGCCTTAGCTTTCAAAAACTGGCGAAGGAAATTTGTGCGTGATAATAAATAAAATAAAATCTAAAAATATAAAAAATATGTTGCAAATTGAAAATAAAAGGTACATACATGCATATATTAATAAAAAAGGGTAATTTGTGCAAATATATATGTAAATAATTTTGACAATATTTAAGCAGCATGAAGAAAACGAATACGCGGCAATTTGAAAAAATGGTGCAAATGATGCGGGAGCATCCAAATGTAGCTCGAGGACTTGGTGCTTTCGGGTCCAATAAAAAGGATACAGTCAACAGAAGGTTGACTCTCTTCTAGGCTTAGAAAGAGCAGCGAATTCTGAAGGCGTAAGTCATGGTGCCAGCAACAGTACCAGTGCACTTGTTTCAGAAAATTGTACTGAAGAGGAAAATCTTCAAAGCGAGGTTGAAACTACCCCTCGCAGGAGAGTGCGTTCGTCCATAGTAAATGCGGATGTAAGGGAAAACGATCTAATTGAGATGCTGAAGCAGCAGACGCTTAATCAGGAGGAGTTACTAAAAGTGGTAAGAGGCCTGGATGAAAAAATGCACGACATTGGAAGATATGCGCGGAAAACTTTTGAAATTTTGAAACAAAAAGAAGCTCGTGAGGGGAGGGAACACTACGAACGGATCCAGCTGCAAAAGCTAAAACTCGATATAAAGCTCCGGGAGCTTGAGTTGAAAGAACTAAAGTATAAAAAGCATTTATAAAAAAATTGTACTGTTCAAGCAAGGTTTTAAAAGAAAGTTTAGATTCTTGATTACAAGTGAGATAAAAATTTTTTTGAGCAGGTCACCCATTCGGACACAAAAGTCCGAAATAATTGGGCAAATAACCAAACCGTTTATTACATTCTAACAACACTCATATATTTGTAAATATGAACGATAAAATAAAAGACTGCCAGATGTTCCTTCCGAAGCAAAATAATCACTTGGTTTTATTTGTGCACTATTTATATAAGTGAAATATAATTTTCTTTTCACGCATTCACTCAATGTAAAAAAAACATCAAATTTTTATCTCCAATTATTCTCTACTTCATCTCCACTATTCATGGCTAACGTGACGTCATCACCCGAAGGGATGCGCAATCTGTATTCTATTTCGAAAACAACCAGTGTAAAGCATCATAAAACTTAGAGAAAGAAAAATTTCAATAAAGATCGAAATTGTCCAGATGTAATGCAGTCTAAATTACAAATGTACTTATCTTCACCTCTAATACTGACTAAAAGTGATACCATTGAAATATGGCAAGAGTTGAAACAATTCTTTAAAAAAGAAAAGTTTAAATAACAACCGAACTTGTCCAGATATGATGCAGTCTGAATTACAAATGCACTTATCTTCAAGTAATAAATAGGAGTGGGTTAGTGAAAAACTGTCAGTGTATTGAAAATAGCCCCGTGACTTTTTCATATTAATGGAAATTTCGTCGTTGATGTCATCTGCATGACTAAGTGATCAATAATGACATTCAAGCGGCAGTATCTTGCAATGGACTTTTTATAAGTGACCGCTGCAAGACATTGTCTGTTATAAGTCTTTGATAGGAGTATACCTGTATGACATTTTCACCAGTGTCATTGTCAGCTATATGTCGTTTAGGATTCACAGCAGGTGCGACGATGTCACTAAATCCTCATTAATCCTGATACGCAGTTCAATGCGATGGTGATCGTGAGCTTTTTTATTTTAACCAATATCTTCGTTATTACTCAAATTTTCCTATAGTTGAGACATGAAAAGATAGAGAATTAAAATATTTTTCAGAATTATAGAATAAAACCTAATTTAAAATGCGTAATATGCCTTTTAGACGGCAAGTTTTGATAGCTGTGTGTAAGCGTCCATAAAAATACAAATGGAATTCTTTGCCTTTGCGAATGTTCACGCTCCCGCTCTCATTCAACTGTATATCAAGCTGTAGTGACGATGTCACCGGTGACCATTTTCGCTACTGCGAGAAAGGGCAAAATTGAATGTGTAACGTCCTGGTTACACAGTTCAAACATAGAATTCAAATCCATGAACCAATTAGAACAGATCTGACCGCTTGAGAAGCAGCCATTTGTAATAGCAATTGAGAAAAATGTGTGTGACGTTCGTAATTTTAAAGTTTGCTATTTCTGTTTTGCTTCTTTATTTATGTGTATTTTGTCGGTAGTTTATTTCAGTGAGTTTTAAGTGATTTTTTGTGTAAAAGTAATTGAAATAAAGTGCGGGGTGATTGGATGCAAAAACACGTACAAAAATAATAAATTGGTAAGCACAAACATGTGAACAACATTGCTTGCATTTTTTCTTTATGCTTCGTCTTCATATTCTTTGTTTACTTTTCACAGAAAATAACATGGCGCCGAAATTACAAACGTCAGCCAGAAAATTACTTTTTTCTTTGCTTCATCTTGTAAGATCTTGTGTAGTTAGATCATGATTCAAATCTGCTCGCATTTGGAAGAGAGGGTGTAATAACCGGCCGTCTTCACATGCTTGAAAATCTCGCTTGCGTTCTGCTTTTTTCTCTCGCAAGCGAGATAGTTTTGTTGACTGGCCATTTGACAGCATACTTTTTCATTTGTAAAATGTCGTTAACCAAGAAGGTTCAAGCTTTGCAGGCTCTTAAAAGTTTAAGAAAATTAGAAAATCTGCATAAAGAGATGTATACTATTTTCAAATGAAAAATGGCTGCCTATAAATTTGTATTTGCCTCCAAAATAAACGATGTTGCTACTCTGAAAAATTCTGCGAAATGAGAACACATCTGTCAAAAAACAAAAATGACAGTTGAAAGCGAGCGAGAGCTCGCATACCGCTCGGTATGCGAGAAAAAGCATGCTTCGTCCTTTTTGCGTTCTACACGTGCGGTTTCTCGCATGCGTCGTCACGCGACGAGATTTTCCAGCACGTGAAGACGGCCGGTATGAAGTAAAGGGACGACTACGCATGCGTCTGTGCCGTCGACGTTTCCCATTTAAAGAACCAAAAACTTGCTTCCAAGTACTTCAATCATGTAAATCAGGTGATACGAGTATTTGATTTTTGATATCTACTCAGTACTCGGTTCAAAAGTATCGATACCAAAACTACTTGGTGTCGATGGGAAAGTATCGAGTATGTACTCGTATTTACTCGTATCATTTCATTCCTAGCCGTTAGCGCAAAATTGGTATTTAGTGGTTTATCAAAAATTATAAATTTTATAATAAACAAACAATGTCATCCGAAGAAGGTATTTTACATATTTTCCATGTGGATTACTTGATAATTAACTTTAAATATATTTATTTAGAATTTTTGCGGTGGCTCAATCGCAGTGAAAAGTCATTCATTGAAAACTTTAGATTTGGCTTGAAAGCGTGGAACTCTGCGGAATTCACACTTTCTATTAAATACCAGCTAATTTTGAGTTGGCTGGCTTCTAAAGCTGCAAAACTTCCAGCCGAACAAATACCCCACGATGAGTTTGATGAGTTGTTGCAAATGCGTGCACAGCCGGGATTGATAGATCGAGTTACTAAAAAGGAATTCGCAGAAATGATGCTGGATTTAGCTAAAAAGTGTTTGCAAAATAGCGCACAACAAATCACATGCATTTGGCCAAAGCTTTTGTATCGATTATGCGAATTTGAAGTCTTGCAGGATCTGTATCGCACAGATTATGACATACATGCGCGTGTTTATTCATCATTACTCCATGGTTATGAGTTGTATTTAAAACAGTTTACATCGAATCAAAAGGGTTTAATTTCTGCAACAACGAGGGTTATGAACAACGCCAAGGAAAGCGAATTCTTTGCCAGCACCGTTGGTAATTTGAGAGATCACGTTAAAAGAACTGGCAATACAAAACGTTACGATCACTCCTACAGATCGTTTATATTACAACCGCTGGTGCGAGTAATCTTGTTGCTGCGAACACATTCACTTTGCTTCTTCGATGAACTATTACAATTAGAACGCTTGCTTACAGATCACTTACCAGATGAAAAATTCGTCGAACGTATTACAATCCTACCGTTGCCGGTCCGACTTGTAACATTAGAATGTGGGATTGTTAATAGACGTGGCGTGGAAAGTTTTCTACAAAATTTAATACAACATGTTTTCAAAGAACTGCATACAGAAGTCGCGAAACAAAATACCACTAAAATCTCACTAATGCTAACTGCAGCTGCTTATACTTTGGAAATTTTTCGGAAATATGATATTAATTTAAATTTCAAAATGGATTTAGGAAATCAAACACCGACTATGACGTATTTGGGCGAGCAACTTTTAACGTGCATTCAACAATGCAAACAAACGCACTTGCGAGAAGTTCTTATGTTATTGTGTGCTGCCTTGCGTCTCAACCCACTGATTTTGGAACAGGATATATTCCAGGTACTGTAAAAATTTGTGAGCATATGAATAGGTTTCTTTTAAGAAACAGGTATTAAACTCAATACTTTAATAGATAACAACCTGGATGATCGTAGCCGAAAAGAACGACACCGAAGATCATATTCTATTTAGCGAATATCTTGTAGCTCTAATGGATATGTTTCGTCGATTAAGTCGTGCTGAAAAACTAGTATTTAACTTGCTTAAAAGTCTAAAAGAGTGGTTAAATAAATTTGAAATATTATCAACCCGTAAAACGCCGAGGAATTTGAAGCGTAAATCGGGAGAAGGTGTAGAAACGCCTGCCAAGAAGCCTAAACCTTTCATTGCAACGTCGAACGATGAAAGTACTTATCTGCACATTATTTTCAAAGAGTTTTACAATATAGAACCTAGATCCACTATCAACAGCACAAACATTTGTGAAGGCAATTTTCCTTATCTACGAGCAGCATGGCCAACAGAGAGTGTTGGTGTTGCTTTTTCCAAATTGATTACCGGTCTCGTTTCGAAGCCCGCACTGGTTATTTGGCGATCACTACTGTACTCTCTAAAAGAATTACTTGAAAAATTGCTTAATCAGCCAGATGCAATGCGTGAAGAGAATAACCTCTTCCTCTTGGATCTTCACTCTGCTCTCCTTTGTGAGTACTTTTCTGGTTGTCGTCTGGTTGAGCAGTGTGATAAATTTTCAAACGAAGTTGATGAACAGATTCGAGTTACCGAAAGAGTGCTCGCACAATACGGACGTCTTTTGCTTTCTCAGGGGCATAATAGTCGTACAACTTGCGCATTTCTTGAATGTGCCTTTTACGTAACAAATTTTGAATTATTACTTTACTATTATCGTCCAGATGGATTCGAAAGTGATCTATTACTACGTTCAGAAGGCATACACGCTTTTTTAAATACAGAGGAGTGGACATCATTACAGGAACGAGTGCAGAGTTTTGGTAAATCGCAGTGCAAATTTCTTTTCAATCGGTTGATGCTACAACGCGCGCAAGCACAATCACTCGTTCAAGCGTCGTCGAATATTAAATCGGTTGATCTACAAAAGTCATTGCTGACAAGTCTGGCTGATGGTCAATTGCCGGGTGAACTTGCGCGGCTGCTTCAACAAGTACCCAGCACAAAGTGGTTTGTCAGTCACTTGAAAGAGAAACAAAAGGATAGCATTTTGCAGCAGCTACTGGATGCACCTACAGCAATTAAGGCAATTGCAGAAGACCTAGCATTATTGGAAACACTGGCAGTAGCGTTGGGGGCACGTTTGTCCCAAATATTCGGAGCAGCTGCCAAGGGTTCTATCTTGGCTACTTTGAATTGCAGTTTCGATACATTAAACGCGTATATACGTGCTGATCAAAATACGGCAGATAAGGAACTACTGAAACTGATTGCGATTGTTGATGGGCACGCTGCGGGTGATTGCAAGCTGAGTCAACAACCCGATGTTGAAGAAATACAAAAAATTATTAGCCTATGCCGACAATTGCCGTTGGGACATCTACGTAAACAAAGTAAAATTTTTGTATTCACGTTGTTTTTGGCATTCTACAGCGATTTAAATAGATTGAATTCAACAGACTTCGAAAAGTTTGCAGAAGAAGTGTTTGAGATCATGATAGGTACAAAAGCATTTAAGAGTTGATAATTTGAAACGTATTTATTTGCAGCTTGTTCGACTTCGCAATAAAAAATTTATACCTAGCTGCAAAATAATACTTTAAGGCCCGTTTTCTCATGTAATCTGTAATTTTAAAGTTAAAGGTTACTTCGGAAAACGGCCCTAAATGTCTTTAGTTTTCAAAATTGTGACATCATTTTAAATAAAACATCATTTCACAGATTTTCTGCACTTCGGTCAACATGTACCAATATTTAAATATTTCGCTTTAACAACAATCTTCAAAATTTTACCTGTTTCTGGCGCATGGCAGTTCTATGAATATGTGTTTCACACTATTAAATGCGAGGAAAAGGGCAGCGAACAATTTCTCGCTTCCTACGCTAGCAACTTAGAATCTACGCAGAGTTCTGATACTAAACTTAGCGATGATCAGCGCCGACTTTTATTGATCGCCATAGAAACACTTGCAGCACTTGGTGGACCTGCCGCTAAACGCATGCGTAAACATTTTGAACGTATGCTGGCTATATACTCCAATTACATAACAGCATACTTTAGCAAACACGCCGAAAAATCCAACACGGACACCTCAGTTGATAGTCATGCAAAAAAATATAAGAGATTTGTGGAAAAAACCTTGGCCGGTTTCGCGCCATTTGCAAATGCTTTACTTACAAACGCGTCTGCTGATAATGCCAAAGGCGAAAATAAGTCTGGAGTTATTGTGAATGATAACTTCAGACGCATTTGTAAAATATATATTGGACATTCGGTAAAACATATTTGGCATTTTATATTTTTGATATTTGGCTTAAGCAATATTAATTTTTTCCCCAGATGGACTATCGTAATCCACATGCCATACGTCTGCTGCAAGTGGCACTAAATCATCGGCAGTTGCTACACTTGGATCAGGACGAGATAGAATTTGTGCTCAGCCATTACTGGGAGCAATTGAATGCAGATTTAAACGCATCCAACCTAATTGAAGCGAATGCTTTAAAGACAACTGAGATGACTGTAAAGATGATCATTGGTAACAAGACAAATGAAGATCTGCTCTTAACACTGCACAGTCTAGCCAAGAATTTGGATGACTTGAAAGAGTTTAGAAATATATTACGCTGTCTTGAGTTGGTAGCAAAATGTTCATTTAGTACTATAAAGGGCGCTGTAAGTTTTAAATCCTTTGTCAATTCAACCAATGACTTACTTGTTTTACCAATGTTTGCTAGATTTTCAACGAAAAATTTAAATCTATTACTTGCAACATCATATTGAGGCTCGTAAAGGATGAGAAACAGCAATTTGTGGACAAGGAACAAGTATTCGCAATACTGGCAGCGCAGCAGTCGTTAGTCGAGAACAAAATGGTATAAAGGGCTAAACATTTATATTTTATGACTGAAATGCAGATTGTTGAAAGATGTATTTCTTTTGATATACATAAAACCTTAAACAATCCTAATATTTATGTACACTTGTGTAATTTTTTTAATTCTGTTCTTCGACCTCGGGCTGAAAAAAAACCAAAAATACCTCTTCCAAGGTTTTTTAGATACCTATGAATCCATCCTAGCTACTAAAAATCTCCATAACTACTTCCAGATACCCATTTCTATGGATACTATAGATGACATACTTGCCTTTTTAATGGATATCAATATTAAACGGTTCGCACTCTCTGAAAATAATTTGAGCACTTTTAAGCGATTGCATTGGTCAATGACAGATTTGGTTGGCGGTCTCATACGACAAAGACATGTACTTCTTATGGACAGAGTGCCACAATTTACGCATATTTTTAAAGATCTCATACAATCGATTGTATGGTATAAGAGTGATCGTCAAAAGGATGCAGCGTTATCGTCAACCGAGCTGGAGGATTTGGCAGAGCTGGCGATGAAAGTGGAGGCTTTAATGCATTTGATCGCTGCCCACAGTGTGCATGTCAAGCGTGTGGCGCCTTTTGTTCTCACATTTGTCATTGGTTTAATGGTGGCCAATAAACGAGCGACAACTTTATATCCGAAGGTAAGTTGAAACTTACATGCTATGCTTGGTGAATAAAATTTAAATATTCTTATTTATTTTCTTTGAATAAGATCAAAACTCATATTGATAACGTTTGTTACGATTTAATTGGAATTTGCGATCATCGTGTTGGACGTTTTATCTTGCGATGTTCTAATGAAGCCGCTCGACAAGTATATGAATTGTACGTTAAAGATCATAAAAAGTACCACAAATTCAAGGGCAAAGTGTGAATTCGTATTATACCTGTGCATATGTACATTTATTATTCTTAAAATGTAAGTCCAATATCTTGTAACCTCTTTGTTCCACAACATACATATGTATATACATTTGTATTAATAGGTGTGTAATTTAAATAAGGATTATCATTGTCGCCTTAAGAGTATAAACCTGCTAACTGAAGACAAAAAGATTATAATATTCTTTTTTGTTGCTTATAAATCAATCTCAAGATGTATATAAAACAAGTAATTTTTAAGCAAAAAACAAAACCGACTTTAATTCTCATATAAAAATTGAAAGATTACACAGGTTTACAAAAAAAAAAAAAGTGTATGCATATTAAACCAAACCTATGGCCCCTATTATGAGCAAAGTATATACAGTAATAAACCTTTTTGAGTACTCCTCGGGGGGTAAAATCTGATCAGGGTTGATAATGCGAAGGAGCATGCATTTTGTTCATTCAGAGTTGTATACAAAATTACTGTGGTATGAAAGGGAGCAACAACCGTACTATGGCAAAATGGCACAAGTCATGACTGTGTAATAATGACCGAAATTAATTGCAAAAGTGTAAAAATATTGCAAATTATTGTCTATTATTATAGATACTAGTACAGATTATCATAGTTCAGTGTATAACTTGTTATATTACACCGTACATGATAATGAACTGTTAAATGCTGAAAACGCTTATAACTTGTAGATGAACTGTATGGGCGGATGCGCTGGCAGGCATTGGGGTCTGTATAACTATACAAACCTTGTTTTTCTTTTAATAAAGACTTAAATATATTCGGAAATTTAGAATTTTGCTTGATAAATTCACAAAATTTACGTTTTTCATAAAAATATAATCTCATAATGGACTTTTTTTTTTAATTTTAAACTTACATTTAAGAAAACTCCATTCAGTGCTATAATTACGATTTGAGTTTTACAGTTTATAAAACGCAAGCGTTAATTATGTACTTAACTATTGATATCATTCTTCATTAAGCATGAATATCAGCATACATTAAAGATGAATATTATACTTAACCTACATCACAGTATAAACAGTACCTTTTCTCAGTTTTTCACCAATTGGTCCCCGAGGAGTACTTTTGGGTTGTGTGTGCCGTTTTCGTTTTGCGCGCACGGCAACTCTTACTGTGGGGAATTTCGCCTCATGATTAGAAAAGTTCATTTCGGGGATAAAATATACATAATTATGTGTTATTTATGAACAAACGATTCGTCAGAGGATGAGGGCTTAAAAACCTGGCCAGGAGCAGAAAACGTGAGAGTTTAAGTGCAGTCTTTCGAATATATTTTCGCATACAATATATTTAAGAAATTTTGTGATCCAAATCAATTTAAAATATATTAAACTATAAACAGCCCCATGATTTTGTTTTCAGAGATCGTGCCAACAGCGTATAGGGATTTTCTTTCATATGTAAAACCAGACTTTCGAGCTTGTGTTTACTATTCACGGCGTTAGAACTGCTTGAAATTAATACAAATTGTTTGAAATTAAATTTTAAAATTTAAATTTTTTAATTTAATTTTTTAAATTTTAAATTTTTAAAATTTTCTAACATTTCGCTACATCAACGAAAGCAAAATTCTGTTCGACAGAAAATTCGATACTCAACGAAAATTTCGACACGCTTGCATAGCTCATAATACGAATTTCACTTTCGATCTTCGATAGCCAGCGAAGATCGAAAATCGAAGCAACTCATAATAGAGGCCAAGGTTTTACATTCGCTGAGCCCGAGTCCGTTAACCTTCATAATGTCAGCTTCGAGGTCATTTGAAGGTCAAACAGGACATAAAATTTATTCAATAAAAATTTAAAAAAAAAAATGTTTTTGTTGTCACAGAAACCGGGTATGGAGGTCCCTTGATTCCTCAAGGTCATCTGGAGGTCATGCCAAGGTCATTCCAAGGTCAAATTCCGATGAATTTTATTGAATTTTCAGGTTTATTCAATGAATTTTTCCCTATTTGAACTTCAAATGGCCCCGAACCTGACGTGATGGAGGCTAACGGACCTCAGATTCGCATTCAGCATGTCGAATAACATAGAGATATATAGGTTTGGTTTAATATGCATAAGCTTTTTTTTTTGTAAACCTGTGTTATCATAAACTTCTTCATGCATCGCTGATATGCAAAAAGGCATAACTAAAGAAAATTCAAAACTCACTTTTTGATTTATATTATGGATTTCATCGAATTACAACTCCCCCCATCATTTATTAGTCACGGCTTTTTCAATTTTCGGTAACTATATATACACCCCTATTCTGCAACTGTTTCGTATTCGGATTTTGCTACGAATCGTAGAAATATATGCTGCAATCCGAATCGTTTTTTCGAACTTTCGAAATTCGTAACAATGGCATGCCTAAAAACGAACGAGTTAGCTTTTTTGCGTAATTTTGTACGAAAACAATTGTGTGTCGCAGGCGAAATAAAAGATGAAAATCGACAACTACAACAACAACAACATGAAAATCGATGAGTGTTTGCAGAAAATATTGGTGCTGTTCATTTAAACAGATAAATTGGCCTTTCGCATATACGTATATTTTTATCCACTGCTTTATATAAACGAGCAAACACCCCTATTCTGCAACTCTTTCGTATTCGGATTTTGCTACGAATCGTAGAAATAGTATGCTGCAATCCGAATCGGATTTTCGAAATTCGTAACAATGGCATGCCTAAAAACGAACGAGTAAGCTTTTCTGCGTAATTTTGTACAAGAATGATAGAATGATCGTTCTCAATCGTGAATTTTGTACGAAAACAATTCTGTGTCGGAGGCGAAATAAAAGATGTAAATCGATGTGTGTTTACAAGAAATATTGGTATTGCTCATTTAAACAGATAAATTTGCCTTTCGCATATACGTATATTTTTATCCACTGCTTTATATAAACGAGCAAAACAAAATCTTTGTTGCCCCTTATCAAGAAACTTGGGTCTGGTTTAGTTATTTGTACAATGATTTTCGGTTGTTGTGTCCAAACGCATAACCCGAATCCAAAAACTTTAACATACACGTGTAATCAAAGGATTCACATTTTATTTAAGATAAATGTTTCAAATTTACTACCACTAGCTTATTAATCAACTCGGTTTGCAATATGCACTTGTTTGCAAATTTCGATATGGGTTCTGCGCAAAAATACTATGGACGGCGTAGCTGGAGTGATATGCACAAGAAATGTTGTATACCTTTGACATGCGGAAGCCCCTGTTCCCCGCAACACAGAGAGGAGAATTCTACTTAGTAAGGGTTATAGAAGCAAGCGCAAGAGGCGGTGGACCTAACAAAGTGCATGTTTTCAATGGCTTGGAAGAAGCTGTTATTGCATTAACTGGATTGAGAACCAGAGCTTCAGGCATAGGAGGAGTTCTGGCTTGTGGTTCAACAATTCAACCAGAAGCTGACATAGATGCGCCCATGGTTACTATAGCCGACAGCTCTGCATACCTTTGTGATTCCATTGCCATAGCGTCCGATTGCTCTGCTGCTATAATTGCATATACATACATCAGAATCATTAACCAAATTTACAATAAACAAGCACATGATGGGTGTTTTTTCAATTCCTTGTTTTCCTTCATTCAGCTATTTTCGATAAACAACTGATAGCTGGCAATGCTGCACATGTTTCCGCAAGGGTTGCAGATGTGGATTTTTCGTTTTTCGTAGCGTTGCTACGTATTACGAATTACGAAAATTCCGGTTCTAGACTAAGGGGGGGCAATTATTATTTTTTTAAGTTGCCAACCAGTAAACCTTGCTCGCCACTGAATTCAATAGAAAAGGTATTTCGGTCAAATGGCGTGCACTATATGATTCAAAGCCGTGTTTGAGGAAGATTAAAAGTTGCCAATACATCATTGTTGATAACCAGGGCCGAGGAAATTAAGCAAGAAAATAGCGTTTAGACAAACACTAAAACAACGTGTCAAGTTAGCACTACACTTTTTGAAATTGAAAAAGTTAACTACGGCATTAATTGTAGTGTTTTTTTTTGTAAATTTGTTGTGGAACGAAAAAATTTGTAGCTCCCGTTTTTACGAAAAAATAGTAGGTAGTGTTAACTTGACACCATATACTTTGACGTTGTGAGGACTAAATGTTCGACAAGAAATTAAGCCCACACAACCAACCATAACGTAAACCAGCAATACATCAAGAAATGAACCACAGCAACACAAGTCACCCAACAAACTACAGCAACACAAGTCATAGCAACACCCGACAACCTCTTCGTTGCCATGACAACGCAACATCACTCAGCAACATGTAGCTGTGCGACCACGCAACACCAAGCACACAGCAAGAATGATAGAATACAAGATTGCGCCGATCAGAGAGGATTTTTGAGAATAACTTTTGTGTGACGTCACACTGGTGCAATTGCGAGAGAGAAATGCCAAAACGTGAGCAAGAATGGAAGAAGAAGAAAAAATGATGCAAAGGAAAACGTAAACAAGTTGCACCAGTGTGACGTCATGCAAACAACGATTCTGTCAAATTCGTTAAGAGAAAAATAGCGGTACCGAGATCGGCGCAACCTTTGTATTCTCTCAATCGTGAGCACACAGCCTATTAAACATAGAACACAGCCGCTCAACAGTCAGTCAGGACGGAGCTGTGGTCGCGTTTGAACGGCTACGACTGAATGGAACGATTGCTTGTGCGTCCACAAGACACACCACTCAGTAGTAGGGAGCCGTAAGTACGAGTAAGGAGCTAAATAACTACGACCGAACGGGGGGATTGCTTGTGCGTCGTTGATCACACCACAAGACATCACCGCTCGGAAGTAGGGAGCACCAAACCGGCTTTGATCACCGCAGCCTACCATGAAGTCGCGTACGGACGACATCCGCTCGTCCGCCATCAACAGAACGACGTCAGCAGGGCCAACAAGAGCGCCACTTACCGCCGTCAGCCGAGTGACGCCAACAAGAGCGCTACCTACCGCCGCCAGCCGAGCGCCATCAAGGCCGCTGGTCTCCAACGCCACCAGAGCGCCACACACAGACACGACAGAGCGCTACTCTCCGACATTGCGAGAGCGCCACATACCGGCGTCCCCAGAGCGCTACCCACCGACTGTGTTATAGCGCCTCTCCCCGGCGCGACCAGAGCGCAACTCACATTGCAAAAGCGCTATATACCGACGCGGCCAGAGCACCACTTACCGACGTTAGTAGCGCGCCACTCAGCGGCGCCAGCAGAGCGTTTCCCATCAGAACTGAAGCCACGCCACTACAGACTAACGGGCCCATAACGGAACAAGAAGCCGTTACCCAGCCACTGCAAGTGACGCCACCGAATTTTTGCAGTTGTTATTTGTTATATGTTCTTTATAGAAGTTAAGGAAGTTTAAATAATAAAGTAAAGTAAAGTTTAAATAATAAAGAGCTCCGAAACTACAAACTTATTGTAACGAACCCTGGACACGGCGAGTATACCCCAGCATTGTAGAAGAAGCGTCGGGGTTACCAAAACGCTTCGTTACAACGTATAAACTGAATGGGATAGAGTACGTTCACGTATGTCATAATCCGAAAAATGTGTTTTTACGTGACGAGTAATACGATATCGTATGTGACGATTCGAGCCCAGCTTATACGACGGACGGTATCACGTAATTTTCTTTGGTATGGTTTTCGATCCGTGAACGGATGTTACGATTCGAGCCCTGCTTATACTGCCTGACGTATGTATGTTAGACTCCATCACCAAAAAAAGTTGCGGTTTTTCCGCCGGCATTACAAAATTTATTACATTTTAAGACGTTCACCAAAATATTTGGGAAAAATATTAAGATTTAAGTGAGCTGGACCGATTTGAAAATACCTCCAAAAATGAAGTTTTTTATGAATAAAAGTAGTTTCGTAAAGAACTTTTTGAAAAAAGTCCCCTCAGATGACAAAACAGATTAAGCTTAAAAAATCTGCATAAAAATATTTAAAAATCTTTTCAACGGAATCGTAAGAATGAGATTTATGATGCTGTTTTTTTACTTCTTTCAAAGTTTGATTTACGAAAAACTTGAATAACTGGGCTAAAACTATTCTGATTCAGACTTATGGGATCTCAGTAGAAAGGTATTTTCACACTGTTTTTATTTCTGTCAAAAAAAAATCATTCGTGTCCAAATTTTATTTTTTCAAATACCAACACATCTTAATTCATCTTTGAATGACGTTCGTTCATCCTACCTTTCTCTTTCATCCTTTGAATGAGTTTATTAGCAAAGAAATAAAAAGCGTGAGAAAATACATTTCCACCGACAGCTCTTAAGTCTAAATCAGAAGAGTTTAGGCTCAGTTATTCAAGTTTTTCTTATACCAAACTTTGAAAAAAGTTAAAAAACAGCATAAAAAATCTTCATACGATTTTTTAAATTTTTTTTTAATATTTTTATGCAAATTTTTTAAGCTTAACCCGTTTTGTCATTTGAGGGGATTTTTTCAAAAAAATTTTTAAGAATCTATTTTTTGGAGGTATTTTGAAATTGGTCCAGCTCACTTAAATCTCAATATTTTTTCGAAATATTTTGGTGGACGTCTTAAAATATAATAGATTTTATAATTCCAATGGAAGAATAGTACCGATTTTTTTTTTGTATGGGGAGTGATGCAGTCTTATGTATGTATGACTATGTATGTATGTTGGTAAGGCGTTCCTTTTATTAAAAAAAATATATATATGTTTTTTACAAAATAAAAAATCTAAGACCTATTATTTTTGAGACGTAAAACTTAATTTTAATGTTCGGCTCCGGTATTCGGGCGAATATTGAATAGTACCTAGTATTCGGCTTCGGTTTCGGCTAAAATTCCAGCTTTGGTCAGACACTAGTAAATATGCCCGCAAAACAGCAAAATTTAGTGTACAGTTTATGTTTTTTATTCAGTTTATTTTAAGGATTGAAAAATTACAATGGACAATCAAGTGTTGCTTGATATTCTCAAATACTAGAGATCTGTGCTGGTCGTTTTAATTTTTTTAAATATTCGTTATTCTTTATTTGAGATAAATTGTTTTTAATCTTTTCAAGAACACCAATGCCTTCCCGTAGAGACAAACCATTGGTATAAAATTTTTGTTTCCATGCAGGAATGTAATTAAAGTTACGGGTTAATAAAAAAATTTTGTAAAATTTTCGACGAATAAGAGAACGCCAAAAAAATGGTCAAGAAAAATGTATTGAGCCAAATTTTCTTAAGCAGTACGAAGCTCTTAAGAAATTTGCTACGCTTTCTACTATGGTTTGCTAAAGTTTGTTTGTGAAGAGTACACGGTACTCTTGTTTTCAACAGAAATATATGCCACTTCCATTTCGGAAGAAAAAGTGAGACGGCAAGCTGTAAAATATCAGATGTCAAAACTCCATACACCAAATGCCTGCAGGTTCTGCAATTCACTTCCGAGTGAATTTCAACCCCTGCCAATTTGAATTCAAAGCGCATTTGATTGAAATTCACTCGGAGGTGAGTTGCAGAACCTGCATGATAATCTATGTATATATATTCGTGTTCGAATGGAATCGACAAGGAACTTTTTGATGAGACTTAATAAGAATATTGACTTGCTAGTATCGGAACTATTTCTGTATGTTTATTTGCCAAAAGTTCTATAACGGTTCGGCGCCAGTGAGTCATTCGCAATTATATGCTGCGAATGCCGCATTATACTAAAGCCAGCCTTTCGACAGAAGCTACAGTTCCATACGAACACAGATATAATACGCGAAGGGATTTTTTGTCTAGGACAAAATATCTGCACCGTTCGCTTGATTTTCACAAATATGGTGTCAAATTCGATATCGTATTACTCGTCACGTAAAAACACACTTTTCGGATTATGACATACGTGAAGGTACTCTTTGTCACATTCAGGGCTCGAATCGTAACATCCGTTCATGGATCGAAAACGATACGAAAGAAAATTACGTGATACGTCAGGCAGTATAAACAAAATGGGACAAAGAGTACGTTCACGTATGTCATAATCCGAAAAATGTGTTTTTACGTGACGAGTAGTACGATATCGTATGTGACGATTCGAGCCCAGCTTATACAGCCTGACGTCTCACGTAAATTTCTTTCGTATGATTTTCGATCCGTGAACGGATGTTACGATTTCCACCTGTAGAACAATTGAATTCACATTATTTAATAATCAATGCCATCATATCCGCACCGTTCGTTCAATTGTCCAAAATGCGGTGTCAAATTAAATGGCTTGGTTGGACTGCAGATTTGCCAACTTTAAAAATTATATTCTAATTATCTAAAAAAAAAAATCAAAAATATATTTAGGAGGGTTGCCACGTATTTTATAAGCTGCATTCAAATTATTTAATAGGTTAAATGAAATTTTAAAGGATGGATATCAATCGGAAGGGGCTTGAAAATTGAGCTTTGTAGAAGTTTACTCGGAAATAAATTGTATAACCTCCCTGTCTATTTCTGAAATATGAAAGGTCAATATAAAGACCTTGGCCTGTAGATGTTCGATAAGATTTTATTTTTTGAAATTAGAAAATTTTATCGGTACTGGGTGATCTAAAATTTGATAATATTAAAAACCGACTATGAGAAACGGTTGCACAAATTAAGAAGAAATATGACACTCGTATCGCTTATACCCTGATTAACATTTGGAATAGTTTGTAGGTTTTGGAAATCCTGTCTTGGGCGTTTTAACGCCGTGCGGGTTCACTAGTATTAATTTATTTCTTGACCGTTTTTTTAACAGGCCCGTACTTAGCTTTATACATTGAAATAAGCATGATCGTTAAAATTAACCTTGGAAACCCTGAATAACACAGCGTCAAAAATATTAATACCCAGAGGTTTTGACGATATTCTTTACTTTTTCCATTTCAATTTTTACATTTTTTTATTAAAATATAATTCATTCTACAGTAAAAACCAGCATAATCAATTTTTTTAATTTCATATAGAACTTGGGGAAAATTCAAGATATACCAAAAAATTTTCGACTTTTCAATTCGATTTCTTAAAAAAAAATTTTAGTGTGCAGTTTTGTAGGCAATTTAATTTTAGTTCAATAAGGTTCAAGTTTCAAGTCACTAAAAATTACCGTTGAGATTTTTTTGACAATGCGCAAAACCCTCGACAAAAAATCTCAAAAATCAACGGTAAATTTTATAGACTTGAGACTTGCACATTATTTTACTAAAATGAGGAAACGTCAGGGTACTCATATTTTTGACGTTGACTGCATGTATATTCCCTTCCAAATTTGTCGTTGAAGAAGACATAAATCTAACATTAATAACTAATTAAAAATTGAAATTAGAATAGAATACTGGGATTTTTAAGAACATAAATAACTAAAAATTTATTAAGTTAATTCGAACAAGAAAATTATAAATATGACGTAAAGCTCACGCAGGTATTACAATATATAGAGAAAAACAATATGGGTATTCATCTAAATACGGAAATGTCTCGTAACAGCGTAAACCTCGTAAATAAGCGGGGTCGATTATGGATGGCTGAAATTGTATTTCAGATGGCAACTGGCCCCTTAAAGTTGGCAACAGAGTTGCTGTATTGACAACTGCGTTTTTGTGGTTGCCGCGAAAATTTTGATTGCGAAAATCGGGCAGGTTCTGCAATTCACTTCCAAGTGAATTTCAAACCCTGCCAATTTGAATTCAAAGCGCACTTTACTCAAATTCACTCGAAAGTGAATTGCAGAACCGGCTGGAATATATTTATTTTTTTTTAACAGTTTCTGCTGTAGCTTTTTTTAACTCAAGTCATGGTTGCTGGTACTTCAAAACTCTATTATTTTCAACTTTTAGTACTTAACTAAAATTGCTATTTAATATATATTTTCGTTTCAGTGGCGTTGCCCATCGGCAATCCAACTGACGTTGCTTTGCTACCCAAAAGTAAGTTTACGAGGTTTACGTGGTAAGGAGGCATTTACTCGTTTAGGTGAAATGCCTTAATGTTATTCGGACCACTTAACTATACAAATACGTACGTATAAAATATTTTATAAGTTCTGAAATAAGGCGCACTTTTCACATATGGGTCTTTCGACATTGCCGCATCCACTGTAAGAATAGAAGTTATTAAAATTTTATTCTAACTTAAGAAATTCAACCAACTTACAACAATGAAACGCAACTATCGCATAAGAATATGCCACATTCAGCACATGAGTGACCACAGAATTCACACAACGGTTGAGAACAATTGCAACAATCACTGCGAACATAAGCATCACGACGGCAGCACTTTGATTTTCGGCTCTCCAAGGAAATATCAACTATTAAATCCGTTACATTGCTTGATGAAATTTCGCCATTTCCACGGAGCACAACCTGCCTCCAAAGTGGAATATCTGTAGTCGCCTCTGTTGCTGTATGCGTCAGGTCCATAGATTTGCTTTCGCGTGCTGCCCTAAATAGCAAATTTATGGTTTTTTCTAAAGGAATTAAAAATTATTATTATTAAATCAATAAATTAAAAAAAACCTTTTTCATATACAATGCTTTTATAAATGGATCAAAAATTAGAAAATAATATTTCTCAGTCCCATAGAATTTGTTCTGATAACTTTTGACATTGAAATTTTTGCAAAAGTCATTATAAACCATTTACGAGATTGAAAACGAAAAACATGGAGCATATGCAATACAAAGCATTAGATTTAATTGACAATAGTCAAACTACATAACATAGACCTAACATTTCTACAGAGAAAGTACTAATTTGAGATCGATTTAAAGCGGTCGTTATTCATATATCCACATTCATAACTATATTACCCTTCATATCAGTTGAGGTATATTACATGCGCCCCACGCTTTTCATTTTCAATTTCATAAATGGATTATAATGACTTTTGGTTAAATTACAATATCAAAAGTTATCAATACAAAGTCTATAGGACTGAGAAATTTTATTTTCTAAATTTTAGTCCATTTATAAAAGCGTTGTATATTAAAAAGTTTTTTTATTTTATTTATTTTATACTTTTTAGTCTTGTTTGTATAAAATTTTGAAATAGATATTAAAATAATTAAACCTGCGGTGAAAAGGGAACAGAAGACTATGCAAGCAAAATGTTTCCTCACGTTTAGTATAAACATACATACAGTGACGAACAAAAGTATTGGCACAGTGAATTTTTCGCTATATATGCAAAGGTTTTTATTCTAATTTATTTTCGATAATTTTTTATAAAAATATAGTTCATTCTACACCAGAAAACGTAATAATAAAAACTCTAAACTTTGTGCAAAACTCAGGAAAATTCATTAAATTTGCACACTAATTTGCAACTTTTTATTCAGATTTTCTAGAAAAATCCTAAGTATGCAGTTTTATAGCCCATTCAAATTTAGTATAACAAAGTGCAAGTTTAAAGTTGCTAGAAAATCGCGTTGATTTTTGGCAATTTTTTTATTGGAAGGTGTTGCTCATTTTGTCCATACAAAAAATAATTGTCGAATTACTTTGTATGGAAGAACTTGCGTGAAAAAAAATTACCAAAAATCAATGCGATTTTCTAGCGACTTCAAACTTGCACTTTGTTATACTAAATTTGAATGGGCTATAAAACTGCATACTTAGGATTTTTCTAGAAAATCTGAATAAAAAGTTGCAGATTAGTGTGCAAATTTAATGAATTTTCCTGAGTTTTGCACAAAGTTTAGAGATTTTATTATTATGTTTTCTGGTGTAGAATGAACCATATTTTTATAAAAAATTATCGAAGATAAATTATAATAAATAACTTTGCCTATATTGCGAAAAATTCACTGTGCCAATACTTCTGTTCGGCACTGTATGTACATACATACTAATAGCAGCAGTTAATTTCATTTAAAGAAATGGCGTGTCGTCCATTTCCGCTGCAGCGTATGTAATTAGTGCATATATTTAGACGCAATATTTAAGTTCTTTTGGCGGGGCGACACGCAGTGCGGCCGATTGCCAAAAAGCTGGCCAAAATTCGAAAATTTGAGTAATTCACTCGAAAATCGAACCTTGGGGGTTTTTGGGGTCGCTGATTACAAATTTTGTATTAAATGTAAGAAAACTCACCCCCTTCACCCCTTATCGACCACCCCCTAGGGTAAAATATCATGTATTATTGGGCATACTCAAGTTACATATCGTTTTCGAGGTTTTTGGGGTCGCTGATTACAAATTTCATGTCATAATTACATAATTTAAAATGGTAAATGCTATATGGCATCACCCAGAACTTTTTAAGTCCCAAGCGAGCCCACCTCACATAACTCAGGGCTTTTAACTTAAATCAAAGAAATGAAAACCAATTTTGATGTTATCACAAAAATTTTTATTACAATTAAGAAGTATACATAACACATGAATTAAGAGATAGAATTACAGTATAATATGATAATATCGCAGGGACGAAAGTACATTAAAAAATAATATTACATGAAGAAACTTCCGTTGTCCTCAAGGTCATTGACATCAATATCTGTTTCCGACTCAGACGTTGGCGCTGAGCTATTGTCTGCACTTTCTTGCTCTGTTTCTTCTCTACCAACAGATGGAGACGATAATAAATCAATAGTTTCTGCAGAAAGAGATTTCAGCGGCTTACTTGGCAATTTTCGGCAACTCGAAATATTAGGATCCGAGGCTACTAAAAATCGTCCTCCATTGTCTTTCGTCTGTAATTCTTTCTCGCAAAGCTGAGGCGATAGATGGAATAAAACTTATTGCAGGCCTACTAAAGTAGGCATGTAGTACCACTTGTCAGTTTGTAAAATTTTTTTAGCTAATTTAACAGTGTATTTGCGAAAATTATCTGCATTATTTCATGACCACTTGAGATGGCTTGCAACATAATATAAAAAGAATATATGATATCTTCATCGATGCCAGTTATTTTCGCAGATTGTCGAAATTTAAAAAAAAAATTACGAGCTGTATTACCATCGTTTGAGGTGGCACTTCCAGCTTTCGGCTTATCAACATTGAGGCCCAGTTCTGTTTTAAAGGCAGCTTGTATTGATTTTTTCCTATTCGCGACCGACTATTTTTCCTGTGCAGTTCGTGCTTGCCATTTTTGAATTCGTAATTTGTAAGATAAATGCAATAAAAATTCGAAGCATCTAATCCAACAATGTAAAGACGATAAGCCAAATTTCAAGTTGTCTGTATTAACTTTTTTTTGTAGCATTTCATCTATATCATTAGAAGTCTTTGAAGTACAGTTGCATAGATAACAACGCATTGCAGACATTGTGTCAGTTAATGAATTGCACTATCTATCATTGATAAAGTAAGATCATACTTTACACTCACGAGTTGTCCATCAACAGTAGTTTAAAATGGTGTTAAATTCTTTATCTGGTCTTCCACGTCATTTACTGTTTTTTTAGTCAAGTCCAGGGACTCTTTTGCACATTGAATTGCCATAGGACGACAACATCTTGGTGAGGATGGCCTAGGATTTTTCCAAACTACAGTTATTTCCTTCGTTTCAGAGTCTCTGTATACAAGCTGTAGGGGGAGGAGGGAGGGGAAAAAAATATTTTCGTCACTTACTTCGATTCCATCATCCGCTTTATGCTTGTAGTCACTGTGTCCAGAACTACCATCACATCCCCACTTAACGATTAAGATCAAATTTTCTTGTATTTTTTCAGATAAACATAGAACAACTTCCATTTGATACAAAATAGTACGATTAGTTGTGTGAACTAATAATGAATGCAATGTAACTGATGCTTCATATTCATTGAAACGAAGACCTACAGCCGGATAGCATTGTAATTATGCTTTTTGTATATTTTTATAGGATGGCAGCATTTTTAATTTTTTTTGTAGATGTGCATTACGCAACTGCTGATATTTGCCTTGAGATAACCCAAGTTCAATAAAAAGTGACAAGGTCTCGTCGTTCGTGAATGGTAAATTTAAATTTCCATACTCCAGTGGTTTTCTGTATTTTTTAGCTTTGGTTGGACTTCCTTCCGAGATATCTCGCACCACTTTTGCAAAATCTGTTTTACCTTCAGATCGTAATTTACTTGTTGAGTATAACAGTTCTTTAGTCGAAACAGTAGCTCGTAGATATTTGGTTTTTCTGCGCTTTGTTCGTTCTGATGATTCTGAAAAACTCAATTCTGGCCGACCTACTTTACAATCCTTTTCAATATTTTCTACTTGCGGATAAATTTTTTTCGGATCTTTTTTATCACCTTTTTCCAAATTAACAGTCTTACTTAACCAATGGGTTTTTTTTTAATTTTTCTTCAGTCCTATTACTTAAATCCCATATTGTTTTCATCTTACACACCAAATCTGATATTTGCCGTTTCACGTCTTCTGATAAATGATAAGTCGCATTTCGGTTTTCGGACAAAAATTTTTCGATCCTTTCATAAATCACTCTGATGTCATCAAGGCGAATTAATATAAGGTGATAGCAGGAGTACAAAAACAAAAATTTACACGTATTTTGTTTTTGCTTAGGCGGCATAAACTGTCAAACTCTTGTAAGAGTGTGTGTAGAAATTCAACCAAAATTTTTCAATTTGATATCAGAAGCCGTGCGGCGAAACACATACACAAAATCAGCAGAGCTAGTAACACCACCTTATATAAATTCGCCTTGGATGTCATCCTTCAAAACATTCTTTATTATTTGAAACAACTGCAACCTTGATAAATCATTAGTAGTAGACATATTGGAATCTGAAAACAAAGTTATTTTTATACAGTTGTAGAATTACGTTGACGTATTAGATAAAACTAGCGTTAAGACGCCAAAATTGAGCTTAACATTTTAAACAGATGGCAACACCATTCACAATCCCTTTTTGAACGAAGAGAGGTCTCACATGGCACCGGTATTTCATTTCCACAAAATTCAAACCACCGTGCGCCACTAAAAAGGTCCTAACTTTAAGAATTAAAACCTTAATGCACATTTAGAATGACGGTGCTGATCTGAGGACCTTCACATTAAAGATCTGATGACCATAACAAAGAACCCAGTTCTCCAAGACCTTAAAATTCTGTAAAAGCTAAATAAATTAGGCTTTTCAAACAGGTGGCAACCTTCTGCGAAGTATTTTCAAACTAAAATTTTTAAAGCTCTTTCGTCTGATACTTTGATACATAATTTAATTACCTTAATAATTATTGAATTTAATTTTTTTATCACCTGGAAACCCTCCTAAACAGTTCAGATATAAATCCGTCTCCAACCCATGAACGATTGAATCACCTCTTTTAGTAATTTATTTAACTTAATAATTCATTTAAATTTAAAATTTTCAACAGCTGGCAACTCTCTTCAAACCACCAAACAATATTTTGATGTTTAAACTGAAGATTTCTTAGCACTCTTTCGTTTAACACCCATAGTTTAATACTGCATATAACTAAATTCGGCTTTTAAAGCAGGTGGCAACCCTTTTCAAAATATTTTCAAATTACTACCTTCTTAAACTCCTTTAGTCTAGACCCCTGTGGGGGAACATTTTGTAAATTACCTTTGTAATTTCCCTGTTTAAAATTTTATTTGATTTTTTAAACAGGGGCAACACTCTCACAGTTAAGTTAAGAAGCAAAGCTTTTAATAACCATTTTGCCTGATCCCTATGGCAACTCTTCTCAAAAAGTAAAACCTCAGTGCACATCTGCAACCAAGCCTTTTAATTTGACACCTCATTTTTGAAAATCGAGCGAAGGATGGGGATATGATGGTATTGATTTATAAATAATCTCAACTTGATTTTTTAAAAGGTGGCCATTCTTCCCGGAAAAGTAAAAGCCTACTGCACATCTACATATCAAGCCCTTTAATTTGATACGTAATTTTTGAAAATCAAACGAATGGTTAAGATCTGATGACCTGGACAAAAAGTCCTTTCGCGTATTATATATATAGATATAGTTAAATTCGACCTTTTGGGGAGGTGGCAGCCCTTTTGAAAAGTAGTTTCGCGCTAAGATATTCTTAAATATTCTTCGTCTAACTTTGCGATACATATTTTAATCAACTGATGAATTAAGTTGAATTATACTAATTAAACATGGGGCAACTCCGCTAAATATAGTTCAGAAATAAAGATTTTTCAACCTAACTTCGATTAGTACCCATATTTTAATAATTCATTTAACTTATTTAATAATTTGAATTCAATTTTGGGTAACCCTCTTTCAACACCACAAAAAAAATTTAGTATTCAAACTAAAGATTTCATATAATTTGTGGATAAGTTAATTAAATTCGACATTGCAAGAAGGTGGCAACCCTCTTCAAAATATTTTCAAACGGCCACCTTCTGAAGCCACTTTCGTTATCCGCCCATATGTTCAAACATATTTCTCCCAATTAATTTTCTTAATTCAAATTGAATTAAATTTTTCAAACAGGTGGCAACCCTCCTAAAGTTAAGTTAAGAAGCAAATATTTTCAAAACCCTTTCCACTGATGCCTATTTTGTAATAATTGATTTTTTTTAGATAATTTGAATAAAATTTTTGAAAGGTGGCAACTCTTTTCAAAAAAGTAAAACCTTATTGCATATCTGCAGTCCAAGAGTTTTAATTTGACACCTTATGCTTATATGACGGCATTGCTTATTATATAGTTGATAGTCAATTGTTCTACAGGTGGCAATTCCTTTCGAAAAAATAAAACCTTATTGCACATCTACAGACCAAGCGCTTTAATTTGACATCTCATTTTTGAAAATCGGGCGAACGGTACAGATCTTTTATGCTGCACAAAAAATGCCTTCGCGTATTATATATATGGATGTATATCAAATATAAACTTGGATAGTACAGAGAAATAAAAAAAAAATCTTACTACATAATTATTATTTTTTACATAACATTTGTATACTCTTATAGGGCATTCGCACGAGGCGATTTTACAGGCAACAAAAGTTTAATGCGAAGTTGAATGAGAAATTGAATGAGAAGTTGAAAGTGAAAAAGTTGCCATCCCTATTCAGACGAGGCGATTTTCGATCCAACACGAATTGTTATTTACATTATTGAAAATGAATTTAAATCGCAAAATTTTATCAATTGGCGTAAATTTGGTACCGAAGCATTGGTAGAAGTGCTTTTAGCGAAGCGGAAAGATAAAATAAAAGTAAAAAAGTAAAAAAAGGTATGTATACAGAATGTAAACAAACACAGGGTTGCAAGGAAAAAAAGTTGAACGAGCTCAAAGTTGACTGGCAACCCAACTTTGTTGAAAGCGATTAGTTGAAAGGCCGTTCGGACGAGGCGATTTTTGCTTTCAACTAAAAGTTGCCTGAAAAATCACCTCGTGCGAAAGCCCTATTAGAGTAATCATAATAAGAAAACCTATTAAATTTAAAGTTTAAAATTACCCGCGGCTATTAATGTAAAACAGAAAAATCGATGATATACAGAAAGTTACCATCCTGTATAGGTAGATCCCCTATTCAATGTGTATGTCCCTCTCTCCCTTTTTCTTAATCTTATTCTATTTCTCTCTTGTATTATGTGTGTGTTGTTAGGAATTTCTTTTTAATGATCCTATTTATTGCAGTTCCGATAATGTTTTGTAACTAAGTTGTCACATACTCTATTTTATTACAGTAAAAAGTCCATTACAACTCAAGTGGCAGATAGTGGCAGCTGAATTTTGTTTTAATCGATAGCTTATACTTTTACAAGAAATCTCCAAAAGGTTTAAAGCCAGCATCCAACAGCGTTTTATTGTTATTTTATTTGAAAACCCAAATTTTATTGAAAAAAAAAGAAAAAAAAAGTACCCTTATCATTGTATTCATAAAAATTGTCGGTCAAAGAATTAATATTTATTCATTTTTTTACATATTTCACTAACCTTCGGACGTACATTCCATTTGACTTTCTTCGGTTTCCTTTGCTGCCATCACTTTGACACGTTCACAATGTTTCATGTATATCTACAACATTATACTGCGTTTATGAAAATGACAAACTATAACTAAGAGTGGAGAAAGGCTTGAGGTATATAGGTACGGTGACCATCCGTTCTGTTTTTTGCAGGACCGTACTGTTTTTCAAAGGTCGGTCCTGCGTAGTTTTTCAAACCTGAAAAACCTGAAAATGTACTGATTTTTTCCAAGTGTCCTGCATTTGGCCCGCATTTTATTCGTTATTTTAAAATTATCGGACAATGGATGAATTTTTTCAAAAAAGTGTTTTTTGGTACTTTTCGTAGCTTTTCTTCAATATCTCATGAAAAAATCTCCCAATCAACGTAAGCGACTTACAGCTCGAAGGGTATTGATGTGCCTCTTACCAAAATATATAACTTGTGGCGACTTCAATGAAAATTATTGGTGCTACAGGCGACCATTTGCATTTTGTCGTCAAAGTCGAAAAAAGTGAGATTTCCAATCAAATACGCAGTTTCATTTGATTATTTTTTCATTATTTTAAAAATTCGATAAAGAAGATATATCATTACAGTAAATTTTGAGCCAAAGATAATGAAAATCGGATTAGAAATGTAGATGCTATGGAGCGCAATCTGCACAAATTATATATTTTTGTAAAGGGCACTTTGTAACTCGTCGTTTAAGTCGATTCATGACGTCGATTTTTGACAAATAACTGCGAAAAGTACCAAAAAACAAAAAAAAGGTTATTGTTTTCGTTTTGAATGACTCAAAATTTGCCTATAAAATAATCTTTTAAAGATTTTCACTTTTCGTGTAAGCTATTGTAATTATAATATGTTTTACTATACTTTTATAAATATTCATGTAAAACAAGATTAATATCGATGAAGAAAACGTGATTAATTTTTAAAGTGTAAAATGTATTAAGATTTTAGAATCATAAATACTCTTTTGATATTTTTATACTACGTAAATATATGTTGGCATACTTTTGAAAAATTGTCCTTCATTTTGAATCCATATTTATGGTCACCGTAGGTATAGGCCGTTATTAGGAACGATTTTATATTCTTATAGGGTCCCTTTAGCCAACTGAATGCTTAAAAATCCCTATCTAGAAACTTTTATTTTGCGAATTTTGGCCAGCTTTTTGGCAATCGGCCGCACTGTGCGACATCTAGAGTCTTTTAATTGTATCTCTTTGATGGGCAGTGTCTTTCCCGCGGGCAAAGCTCTTTTAAGCATTCCTTTACATTTTGTATAGGAGCGTGCAGAGTAAAAGCTCTCTGTGCTCATCGCTGCTTTGATATGATGCCTACAACGAGGTTGATATCTAGACTAGGTTGATATCTAGAACTTTCCATAAATAACTTTGCTACATTCATAGTATAAATCAGGGACGTGAACCGGCTTTGAACCGAACCGGTTTTGAACCGGAAAACCGCTTTTTTCTATTAATTAACTGAACCATTAACCGAACCGAAATTTTCCACAAATATTTGATCCGAAGCGAAAACCGAACCACTTTCCATAAAGGTTTAAAGGTTCGTTTTAACCAAGTTTTAATAGATAAATGTACCCACTTGTTTTCTTTTTGTTAAACATGTTAATACCTACCATGTTTGTTTACCATGAGACAATATCAAATGTAAAGACAACCCATCTCATTTGACAGACACTTGACTCTTATCGTTGCGCGTTTTTACACTTGACACTTAAACTTGCGCGTTATTTTTTATACCCGAGCGCACTTGTGCACAAGGGTATTATAACTTTGGTCACATAACGGTTGTTTGTAACAGGTAAAACGAATCGAGATAGATATAGACAAATGTATATATAAGTGATCAGAATGATAACTCGAGTAAAAATTGAGATATCTTAACGAAACTTTGTACGTGCACTTCTTTCGGGCGTAGGGCGGATGGTTTTGAAAATGGGCAAAATCGGACAATAACCACGCCTATCTCCCATATAACGGTTTATTCAAAATTGATGCTTGCGACAATCCTTTACCTATTTCTTGGTTTATGATAAACTTTTGGAAAACGGGCGTGGCACCGCCTGCTTGTGATCACGTATATGTATCTCGGTAACCGGTCTACCAATTTATACCAAACTCGGTATGGCTATTGTGCTTGCCACATAAAAGCAAATCGTTAAAAATTATTGAAATCAGACTAAAATTGAGTCCGCTTTTCATATAACGGTAAATTTCAGAAATGCTTGAAACTTCAATATTTCGAAATTTAAGGACGCTAAATTACTCAAAATTTATACACCCCGGCTTACCATGTTACGGTGGCTTTCGGAAAGGTGAAAGTCGTAAATTTAATACCAGCGCCGGGTATTTAATGTTAGACTTTGTTACTTGTTTGTTTTTCGAACCGTTGAACCGAACCGAAACCCCGGTTCAAAGACCAAAAAAACCGCTTTGACGAACCAATCCAAAAGTGCAAAAGCGGTTCGAACCGCTGAACCGAACCCACAAAATTTTTCATCCGGTTCACTTCCCTGGTATAAATGGTGGTCTGGATATACCAAGTTGAGAAAAGCGTTGTAAAATGAAAAGGAATATAATCGTTAAATTTAAAAATTTACTAACTTTATCTATTTTACAATAAAAAACGTAAGTAAATACTAGTTTACTTAATAAGTTAAGTAAATTCCAATGATTTGAAAGGTACTTGGCTGAAAAAAACTGTATTCGTAATCGGAATGCAATATCAACCAGAGTCCATATAGGAAACCCGATAGTAACTACGACAAATAAATTGTAGCGTATTCTGAAGAAAGTCGGACTAACAAGAAATATACATGTAAAACCTGTTTTTTTTTAATTCTATACAAATTTGTTATGTTTGAAATGCAGCCGTGGATACTAGCTGACAGGGAAACTTGCAAATTTGCGTTCGCGCAAGTTTCTCTACTTGAGAGAGAATTTGGGGGCATTTTCTCTTACTATCTGATATTTTGAGTGATAATTCTCCCTGAATTTCCGACGAACAAACCTATTATCTTCCCGAAGAATTTAGCTTTACATAGAAATTTGTGCTCTTTTATTTTCATTTTGACGCATTTTAGTGTTGGTTCCTTTAATTCAAGTTGGCCTTCGAAGTTTAAATAAGTTCTCAGCTGAAAAAGTTTGTTCAAAAAAATACATATGCCTGTGCACATAGTGCTTGAAAATAGCTGTGCACATAGTGCTTGAATAGTGTTGTAATTAAGGCAGAATTGAATAATAGCGCATATTCAATACTTGTAACTAGGGATGTTTCGAATATCATATTCCTCACATTCGCGATCGCGAATCCGAATGCGAATGTTAGGAATAACATTAAAAAAGTGATAATCAACTTAAGTCATCGTTTTTAATATTTAAAAATTTTATAAATTATTAGAACATTGAACGAGTGCTTAACCTATCTATACAGTGTTTTAATCTAGTAGTCAAAGTTCAAAAGGGGCATATTATATTAAAAAAAAATAAAATTGTGCTGCCTTTTCTCGAATGAGGCGATTTCTTGCAGGACCGTACATAAGGCCGGCAGCACTGACCAATTGCTCACTAGGAATGCTGGCGGGTGGAGCGCTCAAATATTTGCGGGCCAGATTTGTCAATTTGTCGTATTTTAGTTTAGTTTTCCACCAATCGAGGTGATTTTAACCGAGATGAGCTGGTTTTTCTTTAAGATAGGCCTTAGTGTGGGCTTTAATTTCACATTTTTTATGTCTCCAGATTCTACATCCGAGCCTTCGCTGTTGCTGGAGGAATCTAAAATTATTTCTAGGTTGCTTATAAGACTTTTAGCAGTACTTGTTGAAGGCCCATCAATGTTGCTTGATATACTCTACTTAACCATGATCCAACTACACAAGATCTGACAAGATGAATCAAAATAAAAAAGTAATTTTCTGGCTGACGTTTATAATTTCGGCGCCATGTTATTTTCTGTGAAAAGTAAACAAAAAATATGAAGAAGAAGCATAAAGAAAAAAATGCAAGCATTTAGTCTGTTCCTTTGAACTTCGGACTAAAACCTGTGGAACTGTCAAACTACAATTTTACTTTCTCAAATGAGAGTAAAAGGAGAACAGATGCAGAAGTGCATAGGAACGCAAAAAACACTACTTCCTGTAAAAACGTCAGTCGGTTTGTTTACATGTCATTTGTACAACATTGATTTAGCTGAAATATCACTAAATAATTATTAAAATCTATACATATTCAAACATTTCGTTGTTTAATTTCATTTTTTTTACAAATATAAGGTACTTTGCTTTCACCGCTGTTAGTTTTTGCTTGCACATGCAAATCAGCTGACCGTTTGACACTTTTCATGAACTTACAGGAAAATAAACTCTGGACTAAATCCTGTAACTTCTGACTAGGAACAGTTGCTCAGTTACTCTCTCAAATGTGTTCCCACTTACAGGTTTTATGTCAATAGGAACGACTTCCTGTAAGTTCTGACTAAATCCTGTAAACCGGACTGCTATTGGAACAGACTAAATGTTGTAGCACATGTTTGTGCTAACCAATTTATTATTTTTGTACGTGTTTTTGCATCCAATCACCGCACACTTCATTTTAATTAGATGTGCACAAAAAATTTATTGAAAATCGCTAAAAAATCACTCAAGTAAACCACCGACAAAATACTTGGTGAACTACGCCGATATTGCACGATTATGGCGACGGGCCCCAATATTGACAGCCTATGCGGGAAAATCAGCGACTATCTCACCGATCTTGCAAACTTCTTCACTGCCAGCAGCCTCACCATCTCCGCCGCGAAATCCACCGCCACACTGTTCACCACCTGGACAAAGGAAGTTAGGCTAGAGCTGGATGTTTACGTCGATGGCAACAAAATACCGACGGTCAACCACCCCAAAATCTTGGGAGTCACGTTCGACAGCCTATTCTCCTTTTCTGCGCACGCCTCAGCCACTTGCGAAAAGATGCGAGCTAGGAACAAAGTCCTCAAGTCACTAGCCGGCAGCACTTGGGGAGCCGACAAAGAAACCCTACTTACAACGTACAAAGCAATCGGCCGGTCGGTGGCAAACTACGCAGCGCCAGTATGGACGGCGGGTACCAGCGATACACAGTGCAGAAACCTACAAACATGGCAGAATGCAGCTCTACGCACGGCTACAGGCTGCCATCTCATGTCGTCCGAGCATCACCTCCACCAAGGAAGCCAGATGCTGGCGGTGAAAGAGCACAACACGTTGCTATCGAAGCAGTTCCTCGTGGGTTGTTACCGTGGAAATCACCCCAATAACGCCCTGCTTCGAAATGAACCGCCTCCCCGACATGTCAGACGTCACCTGCACGACTGGAAATCCGACGTAGAGCCGTGCTTAGACCACCCATTCGACGCAGAGAAATACAGAGCGGCCACCAGAAACGACAACATCGACGCCACCCATCAACATCGACGAAGCCGAACTGCCTAGAGAGACCAGGTGCACCCTAGCACAACTCCGTTCTGGGTGGTGCCACAGATTAAACAGCTATCTCTCCCGGCTGAACCCAGAAGTGGCAGACACATGCCCTGCATGCGGGCAAGGTCCACACAACACCCAACACCTCTTCGCATGCGCCTCTAACCCCACGACCCTGACACCAGAAGCACTATGGACCGCGCCTATAGATGCCGCCCGCTTTCTCGGCCTCAGGCTTGTCGAGTCAGAGGACGAAGACGATCCTTGACGAAACCCCGGCGGGTTGAGTACTGCTGCTACAACAACAACAACAACAACCGACAAAATACACATAAAGAAAGAAGCAAAACAGAAATAGCAAACTTCAAAATTACAAACGTCACACACTTTTTTCTCAATTGCTATTACAAATGGATGCTTCTCAACCGGTCAGATCTGTTCTAATTGGTTCATGCTACTTAACCGTCTAGCGCCCTGAGAAGGTAAAAGCCGGTTATTGTCACCCTGGCACCCTGGTTAGACAGACATAGAGCCATTTCAACAATATTAAAATGGACTCTCTGCCCATGTACACATTTGCATTCGCAAAACATTCGTATCATTTGATGCGAATGGGAAGGTCGAATGCAAAAATGTGTAAAATGATGGGAATCATTCGCATAACTAATGCGAATGCAAATATTCGCAACATTCCTGCTTGTAATACGGCACTATATCCAAACACGAACGCGTGTTAAGCAAACAGTGAAACAATTTGTTATTTTCTAAGTTAAATGAACAAGTTCTATCGTTCTTGTTGAATCATGATAGCGCAACGCTCGTAGTTCATGTTCTTTTTCATTTTTATGTACGTATATATAAATGGATGTGGTCGAAGAACAAAAAAAAAAAATCCCACAATTCAAAACTATGGCTGACTTCCAAAACGTATCTATTAGGGCTGTGCGATTAATTGATTACTCAAAATTTTAATTAATCATAACGTAAATAACTCAATTATTCGATTAATTGGAAATTATGATTACTCAAAAGTTCAGTTACTCGAGTAATCAATATTTTTGATTAACCAAAAACAAAAATATTTGAGTAATTTGCTTTATGATTAATCAACATTTCGAGTAAAATGAGTAATCAACATTTCAACTCTTTACATATGTATAAAGTAGTTAAAGTTCCTTGATACTTTGAAAACAACGTTTCTGTTTTCAAAAATTAAAACAAAAATTTTTTTTCATATACAGAATGTAAAAAAGAAAATAAGCATTTTCCAAAGCAAACTCTTTTATCGAGCAAAATTATTGTTTTTGAGTAATCATATTTCAAGTAACTCGATTAATCATCGTTTTGAGTAATCAAAATCTTGATTACTCGAGTAATTGATTAACCGAATAATTGATTAACCAACTTGCTCGAGTAATCGAATAATCGCACAGCCCTAGTATCTATACAATGTTTGGAAACTGTTATACTGCGGTATTCAAACTGTTTATATATGCAGAGTTGCGACACATTGCAACCATATACATTGCATATTTTAAATATTCAATTTAGCAATGAACAATTTTTCTGAATTTTCCATTTTTGAAACACCAATGGTAACCAATAACAAACGAAGCATCAACTTTATTTCTGCGCTGATTGCTATATCGATGCATTTCGATAACTTTCCGGATGCGTTTTGGAAAAGTATACATTGTCAATATTTTGTAGTTTGGCGTTATGGAACATTATACTTTATATACTATAAATACGGTGACCATCCGTCCTTTATTTTAAAGGGCAGTCCTTTATTTTAACCCCCTGTCCTTTATAATTTTTTTCAAAATAAACGACGCCTTTTGTCCTTTAGTTCTTAAACTGTCCTTTAAATCGGCTCTGCATTTTTCAAAGGTAAAGTTTTAAACGCAGAATATGAAAAATAAAAATGTCCCTTATAAAATATATTGAAAACTTTCGCCAGTTTGTTTCGCAAGGTTTATATTTCGCAGGGTTTCTATTTAATCGGTAATCTTTGTACAATCTATAAATCACAGGAAAGTTGTGCCCAGGATTGTGTTACACGCCAGTTCCACTGAAAGAGAACAATAGACATCCTGCTGCACAGTGGTTCAAAACTGGCATTCATTCACTTCATTTTTCGCTTAATTTGATTAATTGTTATTTTTTATGAAAGCTTACAATATTTGCAAGAGGCCAGTTGAGCCTGATTTCTAAATTTTAATTTGATTATATTAAATTTTTTAGTGCAAAATGCACAAAAAGTAGCAGCTTTGAAGAAAATGTATTCTTCTGTTCCAGTTAATAAATGTTACATAACAAAAGCTAGTTGAAAATAATTGTATGGTTCTCCCAAAACAAAAAAATACACAAAAAAAATTTGAAATGTTATAAAAAAATGTTCACCAAAATAAATATTTTTTTTTTGGTTTTTAGTAAAAATTGGTGGAAATATGAAGGCTCCAGTGGATTATGAACATTGAATTCGAATTTTGAACCACTGTGTGCTGGCTTCGTCGTGCAGTATGAATTATGGTAAACGCATTTTGGTAGCAAAGGATGGCGAAGTCCTTGAAAAGGATTTGGCTTCATTTTTCGCTACAGCAGGGGAACTTATACAATTAAATAATATAATTAAATAGTAAATATTTGACTTAAATTACGATATGGGCAAGGTACTTTTATCATACAAGTTGTATGTACGTATTTTCAAATCATTTTGAAAAAAATGTCCTTTATTTTACGTTGGTTAATATGGTCAACGTAACTATATAGCAATTGACGTTTTGGAAGTCAGCCTATCTCACAGCCCGCAATTGAATTTTTAATAGATAGATTAAAAAATAGAAAATGCCAACTTGAAAAGGGTTAAAAGTTATTCATCATTTGAAATTATAGTCGTTGTTCAAAAGAGAGAAAAGTCAAAATCACTTCTACCTTATTTGTGCTTAAGAGCTTATAACTTCCAATTAATTGCAGCTTTTTTGACAGATTACCCATTGAAAATTATGTAAAAAGCTGCAATTAACTTTAGTGTGGTCTTTATTTGGGAAAATCTTCCAATAATGGCCAAGCTTTGAAAAGGAGATGAGGGGGGAAGAGAGAGGGCCAGCCTTATTTTTAAAATCTGAAGGTCCCCGCCCTCTCCGGAGGCTTATAGTTTGCAAGTAATTAGTAAAATTGCAAAAGAAGTAAAATTCAATCTCACTTTTTCCTTTGTAGAGCAATTGAACTCTGCTGCCGCACATCCCAAACAAAAAAATGTTCAACAAACTGAAAAAGGGAAAAATGTAAGCGCATTATGTTTTTATTGCATATCTTCATTATATACCAAAGTATTGCTTTAAAAAAAAAGCGGCGCATGCGAAAATTTCCAGTATATCGTAGTAATGATTTTTTTTTAAGTACCTACATTTTTATTAAAAACTTTCAATACATATTGAAATACTGGATTTAAATATAAGCGCCACAGGCGAAAATATGTAATAAAAAATCACGCGATCTCGCCTTATCCCGGAATTTAGTTGAAGAACGCCCTATCTCAGCTTATTTTCAATGTATTTTCGTTTGAGATAGGGCGTTTTTGAACCGAATTCTGAGATAGGGCGTTATTCAACCAAATTCTGAGATGTAGACTATCGCCCTGTGAATGCCGTTCTAGGCACATAACCACCGGACGTGGACAGAACAGAACTTTGTCTGCCTCGGGAGACTAGCACTACAATAGCCCAACTTCGCTCTGGCTATTGCAGCAGGCTCAACTCTTACTTGAGTAGAATCAACGAGGATGTGCCCAACCAATGCCCGGCATGTGGAGAGTCGCCACATGACTCCCGGCACCTCTTCACATGCCCTAAGAACCCCCCCACTAAGCTAACGCAACTGTCCCTATGGACAGCCCCTGTGGAAGTCGCACACTTCCTGGGCCTCCCCCTAGCTGAAACTGACGACAACGCTGATGGATGAACCGCCCCGAACGGGGCTTATTAGCTGCTACAACAACAACAACATAGTGTTTTTCAATAAAATTCTGAAATAGGGCGTTTTTCAATCGAATTCTGAAGTAGGGCGTTCTTGAAGTTTTCTGAGATAGGGCGTTTTTGAACTGGCTGCCGAGATAGGTCGATCTTCCACTCAGCCATCGATATACTTTATATTTTGTAATGCCTCACAAAGTATTTTTTGGTATAGTTCCCAAAGATCTGGAATTACATACTTCGCAGTTATCGCTCAACAATTGTGTGTTTACAGATTCTTTGCGAATAGAAACTTATTTAAAGAACTCTTTTATAAGTATTAATTGTTAAATATTTATTAAAAAAAGATGTGCATTCATTCGTTTATGAAGAAAAGATGATATATTAATGAAAAGCAAAGTGAATAGTGCAGTGTTTATAAAAAATATGTGAAGTAATGCGGAACGGCCGCTGTGGTGTAGTGGTAAGCAGTGCGCGCTTTCACCTTTCAGCACCTGGGTTCAAGCCCTAGTCAAAGCAACATCGCTAAAAAATATAGAAAAAAGGTTTTTTCTTAACAGCGGTCGCCCCTCGGCAGGCAATGGCAAACCTCCGAGTGTATTTCTACCATGAAAAACAGCTTCTCATAAAAATACAATCGCCGTTCGGAGTCAGCGTAAAACTGTAGGTCCCTCCGATTTGTGTGATAACATCAAGGCGCATGCCACAAGTCTGAGGAGAAACTCGGCCAAACATTAACATATGTGTAAGCGCCAATCTATAATGGGGAAATTTTAACAATAAATAACTTTAAAACTGTTGCCATTTCTACCCAAAATGTTGAAGGTATCGCTCAATGAGCACTTCCTCAACACCCCCTGCGAATTTCATTAAAAAATTCGCTATACTTTGCCCGATATAGAAAATGGTCCATTATTGGAAATCTCAGCAGTTGAATCATATTAATTCCTTATTAATAGAATAGTTAACTCACCATGAATTTTGGTCATTTTATTTTGGTCCGCCTGGTCCACAAATTTTTCGCTAATGAGCTTCTTGGTTTGTGGCACGAATGTATCGAAGTCTTCGCAACGCTGTCGCTTGAGCATGTTTATAACGGGAGTTTAAAGCGCAGCTTCACCAAAAACTTGTTTAATCGCCGGCAAAAGTTTTTTTAAAATATATTTTTTTTTGGGTTTTGGGTTGGTTGGCAGGATCTTAAATTCCCCAAACGCCAGGCTGTCCCTCCTTGACCGTATTTATTCCTCTTGGTGCTACAGGATCATGTAGCTAGTGCATTTTTAATATCGACAAGTTGAGTGTAACTAAAAATGTCAAAATATTGGAATTATTTTACGTGAACGCCAAAGAACAATAAATAACTAAAGCTGAAATTAGTCAAGAACGTAAACCTACCGGTACGTAAACCCGAGACAGCTGACACGATCTGTCTTACCAAAGCACCATGTAAATGAAAACTCAACACCGCAGAATTTTTCTGTAGTTGTAGCCCAGATACAAGAAGAAGAAGGTAGTTTCACTTCAAAATTTTTGACATAAACCGTGTCTGTGATAAACACGCAATGTGGCCACTGCTACGATATAGAACTTGGAAAGATTTATATGTTTCATAACTGATCACTTAATTTTTAATATAAATACACGTATTTTGTTCATAAATTTTTGCCACAGCTAATCACATGAATAAAAATCATAAAAATGAAAATATAACAGCAATATTTCTTGTTTATAATGGATTACATCCATCGCACACCACGGACTTTATCGGCCGCCAATTTAGATGTGCTCGCTAGTCTTTCCATTGCACCACAACTTATTGGTCAGAGCGATTAAGCTGGTGTAATGTGCGCACCTCCATACATCTTCATGTACATATTTCAAGCGAGCCCTATCATTTAAAAAGGCGGCCGATAAAGTCTGTGGTGAGCGGTGGCTCTTATAGCTGTGTCCTTACATCTATTCCGTGTGTTGCAATATCCACGAAAGCCAAGAATGATAGAATACAAGATTGCGCCGATCAGAGAGGATTTTTGAGAATAACTTTTGTGTGACGTCACAAAACGTGAGCAAGAATGGAAGAAGAAGAAAAAAATGTTGCAAGGAAAATGTAAACAAGATGCACCAGTGTGACGTCATGCAAACGACGATTCTGTCAAATTCGTTAAGAGAGGAATAGCGGTCCGAGATCGGCGCAACCTTTGTATTCTCTCAATCGTGCACGAAAGCAGCAGTTAATTTTTTATGAAGAAAATTATTACAAAATATTCGAAAATTTCTCTACTTATATGTTTGGCTTTTCTTTGTTTTATTTTTCCAACGTCAAAAGCTGGATTTTTTTTTTGAAAAAGTTGGTACAACAAAAAATACGAAACACGTTTTCTGTCAGATAGCTAACATGGCGGATAAGAAGAAGAAGTGAAACTACCTTCTAAAAATTATTGTATCATGGTTGTAGCCCATGATTCAATATACAGGGTATATATATACAATATACAATATACAGGGCATATACATACGTATATGATATGTGTATGTATACGCGGATATGTAAATAAAGCAAAACAGACGATAATTTGATACAAGCGTGTTCATAAGAAGAAGCGTAGCTTCTATCGCTATCACCTGTAATTGATGCGCCTTGGGCAAATCCCACCAAAAACGATCAGCTGTTCAGCACAAAATGTAAACAAAGAAGGGAATGCAACAACAATAGGTGCAATCCCGTATTTCTCGGACTCGGACTAGTAAAACTGTCAAAAAATAAAAATTCGCTCAGAGCGAGAGAGTAACATTGAAAAGTACGGGATCGCTTTCTAGTAAAAATGGTAACTTCTGTCAACTTCAACATAACCTCCAAATTTTGGTTGTAAATTTTCCCTTATTTTGTATGTAAACACACTCATCTCACACATGTAAATAACCAAAAATACTTTCAAATTCATTACAATCGACTTAAACAAGTAATTAAATACTTTTCAACATGAATTAGCAGATTGAACTTTTCTTTGTTTACAATTTGGTTGCCAAACACAATACAGCTGATCGTTTGACACATTTACCAGAATTTACCAGCAAAAAATTCTCGGACTAAAACTGGTAACTTCTGACAGAGAGAGAACCGTATTTACTCTCTTTTCTGTCCTCTCAATAGTCAAAGAACCGAGTACGGGATCGATTTCCTGTAAAATCTGACTGATTCTGACTATTTCTGACTAGTGCGGACTCGTACGGGATCGCAACTAATTTCAAGGAACAAGCAGCAGTGCTGCCAGTTGTTTGGCATATTTAAACAAAGATGATATGAAACCCAACGAAAGCTAAATGGCATTTAAACAACAAGCCACAAATACACTTAAGTGCCATTTCAATATAATGCAATAACACAAGGTGGTATCAGTTGTGACAGCCCGATTTGACACTGTGGACGGGAAGAAAATAATCCCCATTAGGGGGAAAATATAAAATTTTATATTTTCTTCTAATCAAAATTTGCTTTCTTATAGTATATTCGTAATCAAATTAAATAAAATAAGATAAAATACGTTCTCAAGAAAACAGAATGTGTATACTGAGACAACCAACCAACGGCCAACCGATAACACCTTGTATTATTGCATCATGCCATTTCAATATTCATTCGAAATTGGCGCTAACTCTTCTTTAGTTAAAGAAAAAGGTGAAATAGTGGTGATGTAAACAAATGCTCGGCTGACGAACCCACTTTAACAAACTTTTTTCTCAAAATCAGTTACAAAAACAACGTCACGGTTTTGCGTGATCTTGTATTTTTGGTTCATGACGGGTATATCGATTGTGACCCAGTTTTAGTACCAAGTTTTGAATTTTTGCATAAACGGTTACAAATTGTTATTGCGTCACTATATTTAACAACAAATAAATATTCGAAAAGCACAAAAGGGAATACCAAGAAATGTCGAAATACAAGAAAGAAATTAAATAGCTCGCAGCGACGCAACGTCAACTTGCTGCTGCTGTCGTTGCTGCCTTTTGCTCCATCAGTCTTCAAGCGATGCAATTGCAAGGTATCTAGTGGAGAAGTCGGTTGGATTTGTGGTTCGGAACGTTTTAATTCTCATTATTTTCGTCTTGGCTTTGGGTTTTTTAAGTTTTTTCGCGCTTCTCATACATATTTTGTTGCCAAACAGATTATGCGGGCGATGTGAAACGGGGATATTGTGCTATAGCAGTGAAATTGTGGTAATTGCAAAACAATGGAATGTACTACGTAAACCCAAGAAAGCAGTTGCGGAGGTGGTGGCGGCAATGAACCTATAGAAATATATAGAAATAGCAAATACGATTCGAAGTGAAAATGAAAGAAAAGTGAATTGAAAATGCGTACGTATGCTAAAACCATATATTTAATACTTACATATATTCATGGCTAAAACCAAACAATGAAGTTGGAGATTAACATTTTAAATCAGTATTTATATAACCTTGTGGAATCGAAATAAAATATATTCAAGTCGAATTGAACGAGTTCTCTTCAGTACAAAATGCATGGAATGCGGGTAGCAGAAGTCAGTCGAACTTTGTTATTTATTCTAATTGTAAGTGCATCGTTGCATTGTAGAATACAGGCCACTGCTGTAAACAATGAAGAGAAAGTTGGAGGGGATGGAGCTTCTTCCACGGACATGTTAGAAGCCAGTGCATCACCAGTTGCTACAGATATGACTACAAATATGCCAACGGTATTATCACGAATACCACCGCCGCAAGTGATAGTGAACAAATGTTGTAGATACAATGAGCACATGAATTTTAATCAAACGTGTGTTATGGGAAATTCGGAGTTATGGGTACCAATGATATTTCTAATAAGTAGAAGACGGTATTTTACACCTCAAGGTGGTAAGCCCAAATTTATGATATTCCAAGAGAATGTCCTTCCAGTAGTAGATGATTACAGTATTGAATCAATGCAGGACATGGGTAAAGAACAAAACGGCAAATGTACGTCAGAAGAATTGGAGTTTTTCTCAGCAGGTGGAAACTATTTATTATTTTCAAATGGTTCCTTATTTTTGGGTGAACGCAAGCAATTTATCGAGCCACAACGCTATTGTGTTGACCGAAATGGCGTGCTCGTCTGCTTTCCACGAGAAAGAAATGGAACACAAAGAATAAAGGTAAAAAAGTGTTGTGGATGGAACGGAATTTATGACTCTGCAAAAAAGCAATGCACGTTTCCGGGCGGCAGTGGTAATCCTAATATAAACCCTCCTGCGGAATTGCCATTAAATTCAAGTTTATACGAGACAATATACGGCTTTCCTACATGTCACCAAAAAACTGTACCATACGCTATTGCCGGAGATTGGCATGAAAGTCAAATGGATGTGGAGAATGGAAATCTTAAGCTGACTCATAAACAAATATCTACTAGCGATTATTGCCTTGAGCATTTGCTCGAAAACGATGCAATTGCTGCAATTAAAATATTTACTTGTCTTCACCACTTCTCCACTGAAGCTCCTGCCAATGCTATTGCTGCGGTAGGTAGCACCACTAGTGATAGAGTACAAGTGGCCGCCCTCAATATAGGAATTGTCATATCAGTCGTCTTCCTTTCAGCCACATTGGTGGCTGGATACATGATGCCCTCCGTTCATCATATGTTACATTGGCGTTGTCAGATTTATTACGTCTTTTGTTTGGTTGTGGGAGATTTGATACTCGCCTACACACAACTGTCACGGACACTCCAACACGGCTCATTCACCTGTTTACTTTTAGCCAGTACAATGCACTTTTTCTTTCTTTCGGCTTTCTTTTGGCTTAACACAATGTGCTTCAATATCTGGTGGACATTTCGCGATTTCAGGCCGAGTTCACTCGAACGCAATCAAGAGTTGCTACGCTTGCGGCTTTATTCGGCGTATGCTTGGGGCATTCCGGTGTTGATAAGCGCTATTGCTTTCACTGTAGATCATTTGCCCGAAACACAATTACTGCGCCCCGGCTTCGGCGAACGTAGTTGTTGGTTTAGCGGAGAACATTTATCCATATTTGCCTATTTCTTTGGACCTATTGGACTTTTACTGTGTGCCAACATCATGCTTTTCATATCAACAACACATCAATTGACATGCGGTTTGTGGAAGCGTGACGATGTCAAATCGACCACTGAGAAGACTGCACTGGGGAAAGTATGTTTGAAGCTAGTCGTGGTAATGGGTGTCACCTGGATAGCTGATGTGATTTCTTGGCTAGTCGGTGGACCGCATTCGGCTTGGTTCTTCACCGATATGATAAACGCTTTGCAGGGTGTATTCATTTTCATTGTAGTGGGATGTCAACCACAAGTATGGGCCGCTTGCAAGCGTTTTTGCTGTCCACGCTCACGTCAAGAGATTACAAACACAACCAACGGTGTCCAGCATTCAAGTTCATCGCAAGGTCTTCCATCAGTCGGTGGATATGCTGGTGGTGAAGTCACGCAGAACACCACTGTTAATACTACGACAATTGGTGGAGGCCAGTTGCAGACTCAAACGAAGATACCAATGGAGACAGTATGTTAAGGTGAGTTTGACGTTGATTTAATACATTCGTGTGTCTATTTGAAAACACGATTGCAAATCAAAGAAAATATTAGTTGTGTTCGATAACAAAATTAGCCAACACTAGCCAACAATCAAAATCAAGAGCGTAAGCGAATATTCTCCCTCAAAGATAAGAAAAAGCAAAAATGTAATGTAACCAAGGCATATCAAACAGGTAGTACCGGGCATGATACAAAAAACAAGGTAGTTCCATTATCATTTTTTCGTCGCCATATTAACAACCTGACAATCATGATACAAAAAAGAAGATAGTTTCATTTAATGACATTCCTTGTTGGTGTTAACCTTTTGACTTTTGATAAAATTATGACATTTCATCAAATTCATGCTACCTGATCACTACAAGAAATATTTTTTTTTAGCAGAAACTAGAAAATTATGCCGGCTACTTGATTTCGAAAATGGGGTTGACGAATAGGTTTCAGAAAGCACGAAGAAAGTGCATACTTACACATCGTCGCTTAAAGTACAAAACCGCGTATCGTCGTTCTGCAAAACCGCGTAACTGACATTTTTTGCCAAAAATTGGATTTGCTCACACAAGCTCTTGGCTCAAGCCCAGTGTTGCCAGGCTTACGTTTTTAACGTCATTTGGACGTTTTTTTGTATCCTGTTGACGTTTGGACGTTTTTTGTGTAAAAAATTACGTTTTTTAACTTCCTAGTAATTTTTCTCTGTTACCAAATCCTGTAAGTTGAACTGATTTTGAATTATTTTCCTAATAAATCTTTACAAGCTTTGTTTTTTGCAGCAGCTGCTTCAAAAAATATTTATTCTTTGGACACAGATGACTTAACCCTTATTTAAGTGAATAAAGAAAATGACAATTAGTCGCATGGGGCTTCTTATTGAAAATGTAATGAACGTAAAAAGTCTGAAATATGGCTATGTTCCTTTTTAACAGAACGTAATTTAGCATTTTCGACATCCGACCACCTAACCAAATGTCTACAAAAAATTATATTAAAAATCAACGCGATTCTTTAGCACCTTAAAACTTGCACATTATTGCCCTGTAATTTAATGGGCAAACAACGTGCATACTCAAAAAAATTCTAAAAAATCTAAATAAAAAGTTGAAAATCTAGCTGAAATTTTGCAAATTTTTTATGATTTTTGCACAAAGTTTGAAATGTGGATTTATATTTTGTTTGTTATACAATGAGCTAGGCTTTTATGGAAAAATAACAAACATAAAATAAACAAAAAAGAAATAGCCAAAATCGATGATTTAATCAGCTGATCACAAGTGTATGTATAAAATGATTTTTATTTTAACGATCTCAAACCAGTTTAGAATGAATTTTAAATGCGACAGAGCAAATAATATTTTAATATGCCTTACGTACATATGTACCTTTGTTTACATTTGAAAAAGACATTTTGGGTAGGAAATGACATTTTTTCAGACCAAGAGGGACGTTTTCCGATGACCTGGCAACACTGCTCAAGCCTTATCCATTCGTCCTGAAATGCGAATTCTTTGTAAAAAAGAGAACCATTTTGAGATATGAGTGTTTTTCTTCTTCTTTATTGGCGCTGTAACCGCCTAAGCGATTTTGGCCGAGTCCAAAACAGCACGCCAGTCATTTCTCTTCTGTGCTAACTGACGCCAATTGGAAATGCCAAGTGAAGCCAAGTCCTTCTCCACCTGGTCTTTCCAACGCAGAGGAGGCCTTCCTCTTCCTCTGTTACCAGCATCGCGGCCCGCGTTGAATATTTTCAGAGCAGGAGCGTTTCTGTCCATACGAACGACATGGCCAAGCCAGCGGAGCCGCTGAATTTTAATTCGCTGCACTATGTCCATATCGTTGTAAAGCTCATACAGCTCATCGTTAAATCGTCTGCGATATTCGCCATCACCAACGCGTAAAGGTCCGTAAATCTTTCGGATAATCTTTCTCTCGAAAACTCTAAGAGCCGCCTCATCAGATGCTTTCATTGTCCATGCCTCCGCGCCATACACCAGCACAGGCATGATGAGTGACTTATAGAGTGTGATCTTTGTACGACGAGAGTGGACTTTACTTCTCAATTGCCTACTCAGCCCAAAGTAGCACTTGTTGGCAAGAGTGATTCTCCGTTGGATTTCAAGGCTGACATTATTATTAGTGTTAATGCTGGTTCCAAAATAAACGAAGTCGTCTACTTTTTCAAACTTGTAACTGTCAACAGTGACGTGGGTGCTAAGACGCGTATGCTCTGACTGTTTGTGTGATGACAGGAGATACTTCGTTTTGTCCTCGTTCACCACCAGACCCATTCGCTTTGCTTCTCCAGGGTGGGCAAAAACTCGGAGTTCGAGCGAGCGAGTGAGCAAACTCCTACTCAATGCCTCGCAGACAACGAGGCACTCGCAGCTCGTACTCGTAGCAGCAATGAGGCGAGGCACGAGAAGTTTGGCTCGCTCGCGCTCCTATAAAAATGTGGGAATGTATGTCAATAGATTATGTACGAAAGTATGTTAATAATTGCATGTACATATGCATATATATATGTGAAGTATTATATTAGGGCAGCATTTAAAACAACAAATAAAATTGATTACATACATAAGCATAGATTATGGAATGAATTATTTTTTAGAGTTATATTCATACATGTGTACACACATAACATGCGTATTTATATATGTTTGTATGTACGTATTTATGTATATATGCATTTATATATGTATGTACATATGCATGTATTTTGTCTTTACAGAGAAAAGTAAGTAACGAAGATATTATAATCGTTTGTGCCGCAGAAACAAAAAACAAGTAAGCACTTGCTAACACCCCCAAAATAGTTTTCTACTTGTAGCAGTTATGCTGTATACCTGAATGACATATAGTCCTTGGTGAAAAAATTTATTTGTGGCCTGTTGTTCAAGGACATGTGTACATATGTATGCATGTATATATGGATATGTAGACATGGGAAAATTTGCGTAAACAAAGAATAGAGACCGGTTCGCATACAACTTTGGCGTTGCGTTGGCGTCGAATCGCCAGCTGTTGCAAATAAATAAAATTAAATGAAATGTTTTTTCCTTTTAATCAAATGAAGGCAAGAAATATATTTTTCATGCTATTATTGATATGAAATATTAATTTATTTCTCGTTAATATGTTAATTTAGTGGCCAAAGTAGTCTCTGCCAAGCTTCATTGTAGAACGCATACTTTTAACGTGCGTTCTGTCAAACCAACGCCAACTACAAAGTCAACGCGAAAGATCTATGTGGACCAGCCTTAATTATCAAATAGTAGTTTGTATTATCCTACATACATATATATGTATGGGGCTAAACCAGGAATATTCATTTGAAAATGCTGATGTCCTACTTATTTATGAAATGAAAGACAAAATAATGATTTTTATAAATATTATGTTCTCATTTATACATATGTAACATAGTTACTTAGTCAAATTACTTAGTAATTACTTGTATGTAAGAATACAACAACAAATTATTTATCAGAAGCATTGCCCCTTGCATATTGAAAAAAAGTAATAAAAGCTCTCAAAAAAGCAAAATCGCTACAGCGAAAAGTGTTTGAAAACTCGCATAAATTCAAATCCGCATAAAAAAGAACCACATAAAAAGAGACCTAAGTGTTTAAGTTGAAATTTTATAAGCTATTGAAAATTAAAAAAACTATACCTACATATACTACGTTTATACGTAAGCTATTTGCGAATAAAAATAATTTGCAAATACCTAACTCACTGTTTATTCGATGGTGAAAAATTCTTTTTTAATATTGCCTGATTATAAAAAGGCAATAATATGACAATCGAAAAAGAAAATAAAGTTAAAAATGGCAACGTCTTGATTATAACAAGGCAATAAGATGACAATCGAAAAAGAAAATAAACCTAAGAATGGCGGCGTCTTGCGCTTATTTGCAAATAGTAGCACTAATCAATACATATTTGCGTGATTTAGTTATTTGCAAATAAAAAGTTAACTCAGCGTTTATACGGCAAATTTTACCATTTTGCAAATTGTTATTTGCGAATAATACGTGCGTATAAGTACATAGTAATATATATGTATGCACATATGAGCCTACCTAGTAGATAAAACTGGCAAAAATAGCACGCATCTATTCTTCTGTGCATGAAAATATATACATAAATAAATACATACATATGTGTATATATGTATGTATATACATATCTACATGTGTGCATACAATCGTTTGCTCTAAATTCTTAGTTGATGCAATTTTTATCCCATACATTTTTGCTGGCCAAACAACCCGTTTGCCTGTCTAATCTGCTTGCCTCATTTGCCTCGCTCATTTACTCGCCTCGCTCGTCTGCTGCTGCAAATGAGTGCCTCGCTCGCAACGCCCCTCTCGCGAGGGCAGACCTAATGAGGCCCTCGTTTGCTTGCCGCTCTACTCTTGCGCCGCCCTCGTTTGCTTACTCGCTCGCTGGCTACTCGTCGCGTGCGCTCGTACCTAACGAGTGCTCATTTGCAAACAGCCTCGCGTGTTCCTCGTGAGTTGCGCTAACTCAGAGCAAACTAACGAGCGAGCGAGTGGCCAAAATGAGGCAAATCCGAACCCTGTGCTTCTCTATACAATCCCGAGAAGGCAGAACAGGCGTAGCCCTTGTTTTTACCGATAAAATCGATGTCGTCGGCATACGCCAGCAATTGTACGCTCTTGTAAAGTATTGTGCCTGAGCGGTTCAGTTCTGCGGCTCTTTTTATCTTCTCCAACATCAGATTAAAGAAATCACACGAAAGGGAGTCCCCTTGTCTGAAACCTCGTTTGGTATCAAACGGCTGGGAGATGTCCTTCCCAGTTTTGACGGAGCTGGTGGTATTGCTCAACGTCATTTTACACAGCCGTATTAGTTTCGCGGGGATACCAAATTCAGACATCGCGGCATAAAGGCAAATTCTCTTCGTGCTGTCGAAAGCGGCTTTGAAATCGACAAATAGATGGTGTGTGTCGATCCTATTCTCGCGGGTCTTTTCCAAGATTTGGCGTATTGTGAATACCTGATCTATGGTAGATTTTCCAGGCCTAAAGCCACACTGATAAGGTCCAATCAGCTCGTTAACGGTGGGCTTAAGTCTTTCGCAAAATACACTTGATAAGACCTTATAACCTATGCTTAGAAAGCTGATTCCGCGGTAGTTGGCGCGTATGGCGTTGTCGCCTTTCTTGTGGATTGGGCAGAGCACACTTAAATTCCAGTCGTCGGGCATGCGTTCATCTGACCATATTCTGCTTACGAGCTGATGCATGCACCTCATCATCTCCTCGCCGCCGTACTTGAATAGCTCGGCTGGCAGGCCGTCAGCTCCAGCAGCTTTGTAGTTTTTCAGCCGCGTAATCGCTATTCGTACCTCGTCATAGTCAGGCGGTGGGGCAGCTACTCCATCATCATCCACTGGAGACTCGGGTTCTTCTTCTTCACTACTTTCAGCGCTGCTGCCATTCAGTAGGTTGTAAAAGTGTTCCCTCCACAATTTAAGTATATTCTGGACATCAGTTACTAGGTCGCCATTGTTCTTACAGGAGTTCGCCCCGGTCTTGAAACCTTCCGTAAGTCGCCTAACCCTCTGGTAGAATTTTCGGGCGTTCTTCCTGTCGGTCAGCATCTCAAGCTCTTCGCACTCACGTATTTCGGCCTCTCTTTTTATTGCGGCAAATACGTCTCGCTTCCTTCTTCAGTTCCCTATAACGGTCCCACATGGCTCGCGTTGCGCCCGATCGCAGCGTGGCCCTGTAGGCGGCATCTTTTTTTCTGCGGCTTCTTGACATTCCTCATCGTACCAGTTGTTCGCTCGGGCTCGCTGAAATCCAACTACTTCTTCGGCGGCGGTACTTAATGATCGGGAAATGTGGTTCCACAGCTCGCGTATATCGGATTGTTGAAGAGTGCTCTCAGAGAGCAGGTGTGTGAGTTGAGTGGCGAATAAATTGTTGTGATTGCAGCTTTTCGACGTTAAGCTTTCCTTGCATTGTTGGGCGCACATTTTTGCTGCACAGAGGCGGGTGCGTATCGTGGCTATAACAAGATAGTGGTCCGAGTCGATGTTTGGCCCTCGGAGTGTACGTACGTCCAAAACGCTTGAAGCATGCCTTCCGTCTACCACAAAATGATCGATCTGGAGACAGCCATGTAGCTTGGTGGATGTTCTTATGCTGGAACGTAGTACTACATATAACCATGTTTCGGGCCCCGGCGAAGTCGATCAGCCTCAGTCCGTTATCGGACGTTTCGTCGTGGAGGCTGAATTTTCCGACAGTGGCACCAAAGATCCCTTCCTTGCCCACCTTGGCATTAAAATCGCCAAGCACGATTTTGACATCGTGTCGGGGGCAGCGCTCATATGTACGTTCCAAGCGCTCCAAGAAGTGATCCTTGAACGCCTCATCCTTCTCTTCCGTCGGGGCGTGGGCGTATATGAGCGAGATGTTGAAGAATCTAGCTTTGAGGCGGATTGTGGCTAGACGTTCGTCCACCGGGGTGAACGTCAGTACTCGGCGAGGGAGTCTCTCCTACCACGAATCCAACACCGAATTTGCGCTCATTTACGTGGCAACTGTAGTAGACATTGCAAGGCTTCACGCTTACTTTTCCTTGCCCCGTCCATCGCATTTCTAGGATGGCGGTGATGTCAGCCTTTGTCTTCCCGAGGACATCAACCAGCCGGGTATAGTCCTTTATACGTTTGCCGTGGTCGTCATCAGAAAATGGGGGTCTCATCCTAGGTTGTTTTTTATTTTTCATTGGGCAGGGTTTTAACGTGGCGGGACCCAAACCCAGCGCACGCGATGTTTTACGCCTTCTCACTTTAGCTCGCTCCCAAACGGGTGTTTGGTTGCTACCCAGAGGATACGTGGATATAAATATCCGGACGTTGTGAGCTGCGATTTGAACCGTACGCACAAGAATCGCTTCTGGCCACTCCCAGGTGAATGGCAGTTTTCCACTTCTGCGCACGGAACCATCTCTCTACAAAATAATTTATGCAACCCCACATACGCAGTTGTGCATTTTGTTGATACACGGTTTTGTACTTTAATCGACGATCTGTTAGTTGTTTATCGGAGGGCGGTCTGTTCAAGCCGGCTTCAGGTGTTTTGCATAAATTAGAAATTTGTGAAATTTAATGATGATGCGCTAATAACAAAGCCTAATTTTTTGCAAAATCTTATGAGAAATTTAAAAGTAAATTTGAACGGAAATATAAAAAGGTTTTATTTGGGAAGAGCATTCCTTAGGATTCGATTTTTAAATCGCAAGATATCATTCCAAATAAGAAAACAAAAAAATAACAGAATAATGCGTGCGTGGTTTTTGTTACAAAATGAAAAGAACAATTACGGTGAAGTCTCCTTTAACAGCTGAGGAAAAAGCCCCTATTCCTGATAATATGAAAGTCTCCATATTTAAATTGGGGGCCACTTGTATCAACTCAAGTCGAGCGCATGTTTATTACATTCACGAAAATCGAATGAAAATGCTGCCAGAAAATTTCAAAACGCATCTTGTGGTTCAATGTTACTACAACTGTAGAGATTAAAGTTTGTGAGTTAAAAACTCGAAAGGAGAAATAGTCAAAGATTCAAAGTACACATTTTTCATACAGTAAAACTAGTTCATATTTTTTCTCTTTTTACTTGTAATATAAATATTTCTAAAATAAATGTATTGATTGTTGATTATTTTTTGGTTTTTGTCCTTTTTTAGTGCCTTCTTTTGCCTTTTTTGCGATTTCTAGTGCCTTTTCCTGCCTTTTACGCTATTTTACTTTGCCTTTTTTTTAGGTTTTTAGGTTCTAAAAATCCGTTCCGTGTATATCACTTTTAGATAGGCCTGATAGTTTTAGAGAAATTAATTAACAAACAAATAAAAAACCAGTCGTTTTTTTTTTTATTTTTCCCCTGTTAAAATTTTAAGTTTTTTAATTTTTTCATCAAAAAAACAAAAAAAAAAACTGGAGTTATTATGGAGTTATTGCTTAATTTCTCATAAACTGTCAGGCTTATCGACAAGTGATGTATGTACATATATGTATACGGTTTATGTAGAATATCATTGGCTTTCATTTACCGTATTTCGTACTACGGTTCTTTAATTGGTTCGTAAGATATATGTACATACGTGCGTGAGTGGAACCACTCTTTTTTTAAGCTGAATAATGGTTAATTGCAAATATCTCGAAAACGTATCCATTGAAAAAAAAACTCGATTTTCGAATTGGATAGTGGCGTCTGGAGAACAAAAAAAGAAACTATAATTTGTGATCCAGTGTAATTATTTATATATATATACGCATGTACATAGCTGTGTATCGCCACCGCCCGCTTCTTATAAATTAAAACACTTCAGATTTCTGCAGTACACCGTCTCGGTGATCCAGTGGCTGGGCCATGTGTGTAAAGGTTCGAAAGCAATATATGTATGTAGACAATTATTAAATGCTTTAATTAATTTCTGGAAAATAAAATAAATAAATAAAATGGTTTATTTGAACGTTTCGTTTTCCTAAAAGACTTTGCCAACAAATTGTTCTTTGCGTTTTTTTTTTCTGTTATTGTTCTTTTCAAATTACATGTTTCCTTATTGCGGAAAATTAGCAGCATTTCTGGAAAATCGCAATTTACAAAGTTGAACAGACAGTAAAGTTAACCACAAGAATGTATGAATGTACATACATACATATACATAAATATGTATGTACATACATATGTATGTATCTACATCAAATGCTTGACTTACCAGCACTTGGGTATTAAGAATACTATGTACAGAGAAAGCCACAGATACCCTGAAGGAAAATCTGCTGGTGCTGTGCAGGTGCGATCTTTCTACATAGTAAAAGTCCGTTACCATATTACATTTCAAAGAACATTTAATGAATTTTAGATAAACCAATAAACGCTATTCGCTAATAGGGATAAATATTTTATATAACATCAAACAGAAATTTTGTATTTTCAATAACACTATAGAGAAAATCTCAAGTTTTGGACTGACCCAAAAAAGGCCGCAACACGTAAACTTAATTTTGGGTCGTAGACAGGGTGTCCAGATTGTTTAAAAAAAAGCGCAATTTCTGAAAAAAAATCGCCAATTTTTTTTTTTAAATAAAATTCATGAAATCGATTTAACAAATCTTTTATTTCAAAAATGAGATCTTGTTATAATATATGTATAATATAACACCTTCAGAGGGTAATAATAAATAACACAAATCACTTATATAATAGTGATGTACAAACAATTTTCTTTAAAAATACGCATACTTTTTAAAAATATTGTTCAACACATTTTGCAATAGGACTGCGCAATTATTAAATTTATTATAACTCATATTAATTTAATCAAATTAATCGCACAATCCGCTTTTAAGAGCTCGGAGCTAAAAATTAAATAAAAAAGTTAAAGTGAGAAAAGTTATTCCATGGGAAAGTTAAAAGATTTAAACTGCTTTTCTTTCCTTCAAAGTCAAATAGTGAATTGGCAGGTCCCTGAAACTCGCCCTCTTTTTCAATGGAATTGCACACAATATTCAAGCAGCTTGGAAAATGCTCGTAATTATTACTTAGTTTGGGCAAAGAAAAAATCGGGTACACGGTCACCTGCAAATATTGTCAAGTCGGCACACTGGCTTTGGAAAAGCACTTGCATTCGAAAAACTTCAGCATGTCTGAGTAGATTTATTATCAAATACATGGAAACTGCATACATTTATTATTAAATACATGGAAACTACATACAAATCCTTAGTATAACAGGCTGTGTTCGCACCAGCATTTCACAACGTAATTTATGGTTTAAGCTGTAATAGTCTCGATTGACAATGTTTGAATTAATAGAACGAAGTCCTCGACAGAATGATCAAAATTCTTGCTATAGTAAGAATTCTAACAAGAATTGTTACGATAGCACAAAAGTACACATAGTGGACTCCACTGGTATTATATTTTCATTTGTCTTAGAAATGAATTGTATTTCTAATATGTACGTTTATTGTACAATAAATATGTAACTTTTTACTTTTTTTGTCCAGAAAAATCCAGCGGTTTTATTTGTATATGTCCAGATATTTTATTCAAATGGATGCCAATACCCCTGCACCACCGGCTAAATTTTTTGTGAAGTTATTTCCTTCCATTTAAGTTATATGTTATGTTTTAAATATAAAAGAAAATCGGTCCAAAAATACGAGTTTTCCAAATATCTCGACTCCTGCGCCCCCTATCGGGTAAATAGTGGTTATTCCTTTTCATGTAGGTAATATACATTCCAAATATGAACTATATCGGTCCTTAAATACGGGTTTTTCAAATATCTCGACACCCACGCCACATATCGGTTTAGTTTATCTTTCACATTGCATTGCCATGAGATAAGTACATATAAAGTTTCTAGTCTCTGGCTTATCAAGAAGTTGTTTAAAAATTGATTGCAAGATGAGGGGAAACATAATAAAAACTTGTAATAAGAGATCTTGTGTAAATTTTTAACCGACTTTACAAAAAGGAGAAAGGTTATCAATTCGCCGGATTATTATATTTGTATGTATGTTACCACATAACTTTGGACCACGTTAACCGATTTCTATAATTATTTTTTTAAAGGAAAGAAGGTCCCATATTAATTTGGGTTAAATCCGATCATCGGATCATTAACGATAATATTAAATTTTTATATTAGAATTGAAGTGGGTTTTGTTGTTTGCTTAAAAATTACTTGTTTGCTTAAAAATTACTTGTTTCTTTGTCTGTTCTTTTAGAAAAAAATAGAGCTACTAAGGTAGGGCTGCCATAATCCTGAACCCAGTTTCTTTGGTTCTGGCGTTGCATTATTTTAAAGTATTTTCTGATATTATAAGCAATGTAGTTTTGTGGCACAATCCGCGGAGCTGAATGATTAATGATGATGAAACCCTCAAGTTCTGAATTTTTTAATCATAAAAGAACAGAAAGAGAAATCTCTTGATGGTGACGTAACTTGGAAAAATGTTTGGCGCTTGTCCCAGTGGAGCGCGTTGCAAAGATTTTTCATATCTTGTTTCGATGACAGTGCCATTGTTTCCTTTGCACTAGCTGGTTTCGAATGAGTATTCGAAGCTGGCAACTAGGTTAGGTTAGGTTAACTCGGCTGCCCTAATCCCTCAGGAAAAGGGCACACTTAGGCCACCAAGGGCCCGTTGTGATGCCGTATAAGAGACTCCATATGTCCCTCCTCTTACCCTAGTAGTGGAACCACTTCGTTGCTCTGATGAAGCGCACAAAGTCATAGACACTGGCTGAATCCAGTTCGGCCAGACATTCAAAAGAATAATGGAGGAACGAGCATCGGCGAGCTCTAGCCAGAGCAGGACAGTGGCATAAGTAGTGCTCCACGCTTTCGATTTCCTCCTCATCGCGGCAGCTACGACAGTAGTCGTTTGACTGCAAACCCATTCTAGTGGCGTGGATTCCCATCAGGCAATGCCCGGTGAGAACTCCAATAACATGCCGCAACAGTGGTCGCTCCAAGTGGAGAAGAGGGTGAGATCTACGCTTGTCAAGCTTAGGCCAGATATGTCTTGCTATCCTGCAAGTAGGCTCCGCAGACCATCTTATATTAGCCTGTCCGACGAAGTTATTCTCAAGCCAGAGCTTGCAAGAAGATAGCGGAATGCCCGCATTACGGGCTGTACTGATTGCAGGCAACAAGGTTCCTTTCCTTGCTAGTTCATCTGCAGTACAGTTTCCTGGTATGTCTTTGTGGCCTGGCACCCACACAACATTAGTGACGTAACACCTTGCCAGTTCATTAAGAGTACGTCTACATTCCAAGACAACCTTCGACGTAGATTTGTCACTATTAAGTGCTTTAATAGCCGCTTGGCTGTCAGATAAGATTGTTACCGCCTTCAGATTTATTAGAGAATCGATCAGCCAACTTGCAGCTTCATTTATTGCTGTTAGTTCAGCCTGAAAAACGCTGCATAGATCTGGCAGACGGAAGCTGAGGCTAAGTGAGAGTTCTTGCGAGTATACCCCACTTCCTACCTTCAGATCCAACTTGGAGCCATCAGTGTAGATGGCTGTTGAGTCAGAATACGATATCAGGACCGAATCCTCCTCCCATTCTTCCCTTGAGGGGATCCTTGTCCGGAAATAATTCTTTAGTCCCGTAGACGGGACTGTGTAGTCCAGGCGCCTAAAGTCATCTGGAAGATTTTCCAAGATTCTAGAGTGCCCAAACCTCGTGTCACTCCATTTGATTAGCGCATTTAATCTAATAGCATTACAGCTTGCCTGTAGTTTACCATATAGGTCCACAGGTAGCAAGTGAAGCAAGGTCTCTAGGGCTTTAGTCGGCGTCGATGGTAACGCTCCCGTGATCATCATGCACGCCACCCTTTGGACCGCTGTTAATTTGTTTCTTATTGTAGATTTATCTACGGACGGCCACCAAACCGTTATGCCGTAGAATAGAATGGGACGCACAACCGCTGTGTACATCCAGTTCACAATATGAGGCTTCAATCCCCATTTTTTCCCAATCGCCGATTTACAGGCATACATAGCAGTTATAGCTTTCTTGCAGCGCTCTTCTATATTGCGCCGCCAAGTTAACTTTCTGTCAAGAATAACGCCCAGATATCTAACCTCCTCCGAGAAAGTCAGTACGATACCGTTCAAGGAAGGAGGTTGTAGCCGGACAGCTTTCGTTTTCTTTGAAAACAGAACCATGGCCGTTTTAGCCGGATTGACACTAAGTCCTACTTCTTTGGACCAGGTATCCACGACGCGTAAGGCGCCTTGAACTAAGTCACATAGAACTTGGGGGTGCTTACCAATTGCCGTCAGGGCAAGATTATCCGCGTAAGCAATGACTTGGCAACCTGTGCCTTGCAACCGTGACAGCAGGGTATCCACAGTTAGATTCCAAAGAAGTGGGGAGAGAACACCGCCTTGTGGGGTTCCGCGACTCGCATATCTTGTTATAGATACCTCCCCCATCTCCGAGTAAATAGTTCTACTGCCTAAGAGGCGACGAACAAACTCAACCATAGGGTGATCCAGCCCAAGGCGAGCTAGGGCTTGAAGGACCGCTCCCGGGAGAACATTATTGAAGGCACCCTCGATGTCCAGGAACACGCCTAGTGCAAATTCCTTAAAAGCGAGAGTCTTTTCAATGGTGCTGACAATACTATGCAAAGCTGTATCCACAGATCTACCTTTCCAGTAGTCGTGTTGACAGCTAGAGAGATTATTTACATCAATTTCCTGTCGGATCTGCAAGTCTACAAGTCTTTCCAGAACCTTGAGAAAGAAAGAAGTAAGGCTTATCGGTCGAAAGTCACTTGGTTTAACGTGGGAGGGTCTACCTCCCTTGGGAATAAAAACAACTTTCGCCAGGGTCCAACCCTTGGGTATGAAACTAAACTTGATACAAGCCTTATAGATTAAGACAAGTATCGGACATAACACGTCAGATGCTGACTGAAGTTGGGCAGGGAAGATACCATCCATACCTGGAGATTTGTAGGGCTGGAAGGACTTTATGGCCCAGTCTACCCTTTGTACATCAATGAAGTCCGCTGAAGTCAACGGCCGTTCAGAGATAATAGCCGCGGTGTTGGGCTCCGCAGTACATCCTGGAAAATGCGCGTTCATTAGGACTTCAAGCATTTCCTCACGAGATGACGTCCAGTCACCATTTGGTTTCTGAATATACATCGGGTTCGTCGGACTTTTCGCAAGCACCTTTCGCAGGCGATTTCCCTCCGACTGACCCTCTATGCTATCGCAGTAATCCTTCCAGGAGTCCCTTTGGGCTTTCCTGGTGGCATTTTTAAATTTCTTCAGGGCTGCCTTATATGCAGCCCAAGACCCATCGCGCTTTGCCGCATTAAAGAGTATCCTGCTTTCCTTCCTTAGAGAGGCGATTTCTTTGCTCCACCAGTGTGGCTTCTTCTTTCCTCTCGGAAGTACAAGTGGGCAGGAAGCAGATAAGGCCGAATTACAGGCTTCGGTAATGCAATCAACGGCTTCTTCAATTTGTTCCGATGAGCCTAACTCACCGAGAGAAGCCAGGTTTGCGAGAGAAAGCTCCGCTTCATCAGGTGGGGACAGTAAGCCTAGCTTACTGAGAGAAGCCTTGTTGAGCAAATTCCCCGAGAGTACTTTCCTAAACTTAGTCCAGTCAGTACGTCTCTTGTTTCTGTAAGCGGCCGAGGCCTGAAGTTCAAAGGAGATTACAAATGAGAGATACATGTGATCAGAGAATGAATGGTCGCTCAGTACCTTCCACTCCCTAATACTCTCAAAGAAAGAGCTAGACGATAAGGTAATATCTAATACCTCCTTCCTATTTGAGGTTACAAAAGTGGGTTTATCACCAATATTACAGATGGCTAGATTATATAATAATATAAAATCAAGTAACAACTCACCCCTCGGGTTGATGTCGGTAGATCCCCATACCGCGTGATGCGCATTTGCATCGGCTCCTATGACTATGGGAAACTTCCTCGAGTTGGCCTCTTTCACCACGTCCAGTAACCGAGCGGGAGGGCAGTCTTGGCGATCGTAGGCCATGTATGTACTGACCAGCCAGAGTGTTGTGGATTGGCTTTCCACAGAGATTCTCACCGTATCTTCATCGCTGAACTGTGTGAGTAAATTATAAGAAATACTTTTTTTGATTAATATACATGCCCTGATCTTACCTGCCACAGGTGCCGACACTATGCGGTAAGCATCAGAATTAAGTCCACAAACCCTGTGCTTAACAACCCAGGGCTCCTGGACAAAAACTAGCTCCTCCCCTCTATCACTGAGGTGCAGGAGCAGAGCTGCAGAAGCTGCTTTAGAGTGATGAAGGTTTATTTGTAGAACCTTCATCCACAGCTTATAAAATATCGTCCCCGTCCATCACTTCTGGCGGGGTTCTATCGAACGCCTCAACGATGGTATCATCGGCGTCCTCTGAGTCCGACGTCAGAAGCAGGTTCCCGAACTCCATCGTCCACCGTTTAAGTACCGATCCGTCACCAGAAACAGATTGCGTATCGCTATCTGTTTCCGCTGCCGAGTCTGACCTCACCACCGGGCAAGTGGCCTCGAGAACCTCCTGGACCTCTTGGTTAGAAGCAGGACCGCTCAAGGCGTTTTCTGCTCCAGATATAGGGCCGCCTTTAGGCGGAAGATTGCCAGCCTCGGGTTCACCCTCGGTGTTCCCCGGCTCTATCATTTTACCCTCATTCCCTTTTTGGGTTTTGAGGGTAATGGAGTAAAAGCCGTAGCTAATTACTCCCTTGCAGTCAGCAAGGATCGGGAGAGACTCATCATTTATCACCAAGGTGATGTAACGTTGCTGCTCCCTAACCTCGCTGACCTTCACTACTTTCCAATCAAGGGCTGGTAGTGCATCATTTGAGACCCGGATGATATCCAGAATCTCCTCAGGACTCGAGGGTTCCTCTGGGACCCAGGCTCTGGCTCGCGGCTTACAAGGGATTTCATCCCTGTGCACTGCCACCAAGTCAGCGCTGGGCCACAGTTCCCCAAGAGAAGAAATTGCTTCCTTATAAAGTCGCGCCGACCGTTCATCAGCGCAGGAAACTAATTTGATGCGGCCTTGGTAGAGACCAGCATCGCGGACAGTTGGCGCAGGGCCAGGATTTTTCCGGAGAATCTCCTTGTACACCCGGCAGAGACCCACCAGGACGGACCTCCAGTTGTCGGCCGTCAGGTTTCCTTCCGGGTGCCCCCTATCCATAACTGCCAGGATCAAGTGGTCCTTGGCCACATCACTGAAAGCCCTCAGAGCCCTTGGAGGGTTAAGAGGGCTGTTAGCGTTAGAGGTTTTGGGCCTCTTAGGAGCAGCATCCACGTTGTCTGCTGACCGTTGCCTTTTGCTGCCCAGCTCCCTAGGACGAGAGTGAGTGGGTGCAGGTTTGTTGGCGGCATTTCCTTCCTGAGGTCGGTCACGACTTTCGGAGAGAACGCCCCTCGCCCTCTCAACCACTTCCCTCATACTCTCGGGAACCGGGTCATTGCCGAACTTCCTCAGTAGTCTAGAAGCGGCTCTTCTGTCCCTCTTCGCCCTGACTGCTGGTCGGACTTCTTTTTTGGTCCTCGAACCACTGGGACCTGGGACGCCTTTGCGTTGATCCGACTTCTTACCCTCAAGGGGCTTGCGGTCGGTGGTGCTGTCCGTGCAGGACTTCCGGGTGCCAGTATCGCCTTCTCCCGGCGCCGCTTTGGAGCTGCCCTCAAGGGGTGTACTCGCAGCTTCCAGAGATGTGGACGACTGGCACGAGAGGTCAATTGGACGTGCAGGCTCCGCTTGCAACCCAGACGCCAGTTGACCACTACCCACCAGGGGTTTGTTGCTACTGACGCCGGGCGCAACATTTAGTACGGTTAGCCGTTTAGGCTCCTTCGGGACCGCTCCAGCGGCTACCGAAGATGTCGTTTTTAGACAGACTTTAACGCCGTGTCCGTCGGCGGCATTTTTACCCGTGCAGGGATCCGGGGCTACATTTTTCGAATTCATCATTTCTGGTTCGTTGGTCGCCTACTGAGCCGAAACCGTTCGGCGACCGAATATATGGGTAAGGGGAAAAACGGTCGGCCTCAGCAGAGCCCCATGCTGAGGTAAGTCCACCGTTACTCCCGGAGGCGGACAGGTATCCGGGAGGCGCCGTTAGAATACAGTCGGAAAACCCCCTGACTGCAAACCATCCAATGGGCACGGTGACGCATGACACCCTGGATTAGGGGGGCGTTTTATACCTATCGCCAGGTACCCCCTAGAAATAGCCTAAGTATGCCCACCCCAGCCCCCCTCGGGCGAGCCCGTACGGCCTATCACTAGACCTAGATGAGGCAGGGGAGTTTATACCTGGGCCTTGGCTAGGCCCCGCCTGCTTGCACCTCTGCAGCCATAGGAACAAGCCTACCTTGCCACAGCGGTGTAAGCAACGATGCCCATTGCCCAGTCGGCACCCGCTTGGAGGATATATCTAGGAGGATTTTCGCCAACTAAGCTGGCAACTATATTTTCGAGTTCACTCGGATTCAGTGATAGCATTTTTTTCGTATTTGCAGCAGGCATTCGAATTCGTAGATTTTCTATGGTGGATTCCGTGATAGCCCTGAATAACTAAAAATGAAAGTAAACCACTAACAGCCAGTTTCACCAGATTCATTTAAGTTTGATTTTCGAATTTTTGGTTTCACCAATCCATTTTAATTTGTTTTTAAGTTTGATTTAAGTGACCTATGCTCTTCACTTAAATAAAAATTAAATCAAAATAACCACACTCAGAGGTGTTACACGTTTAATCACCTGATCATTGTGTATCTGCTGCTTACTTGTATACCAGCCCTGCTTTTACAACAAAGTGTGCCAAAGCTTTCAAAAGCTCTCAGTACAAATGAAAGCGTTCGCTGGCCTAGTCTGTTTTACAACCACTTTTTACTCGCTTAAATAAATAGCTTATTGAAACTGAAAATAATTTAAATGAGAATTAAATAAAAAATTTAATTAAAGTTAATTTCCACTTAAATGAATCTGGTGAAACTGCCTGTAACACTAGAGATAAACGTTCTTCGGCACCAATACGATGTCTCGGCTCGCGCAGCTTTTCACACGCTAAAGGTAA
>NW_023459181.1:0-71063 GCF_013731165.1 Rhagoletis pomonella | reverse complement strand
TTACCTTTAGCGTGTGAAAAGCTGCGCGAGCCGAGACATCGTATTGGTGCCGAAGAACGTTTATCTCTAGTGTTACAGGCAGTTTCACCAGATTCATTTAAGTGGAAATTAACTTTAATTAAATTTTTTATTTAATTCTCATTTAAATTATTTTCAGTTTCAATAAGCTATTTATTTAAGCGAGTAAAAAGTGGTTGTAAAACAGACTAGGCCAGCGAACGCTTTCATTTGTACTGAGAGCTTTTGAAAGCTTTGGCACACTTTGTTGTAAAAGCAGGGCTGGTATACAAGTAAGCAGCAGATACACAATGATCAGGTGATTAAACGTGTAACACCTCTGAGTGTGGTTATTTTGATTTAATTTTTATTTAAGTGAAGAGCATAGGTCACTTAAATCAAACTTAAAAACAAATTAAAATGGATTGGTGAAACCAAAAATTCGAAAATCAAACTTAAATGAATCTGGTGAAACTGGCTGTTAGTGGTTTACTTTCATTTTTAGTTATTCAGGGCTATCACGGAATCCACCATAGAAAATCTACGAATTCGAATGCCTGCTGCAAATACGAAAAAAATGCTATCACTGAATCCGAGTGAACTCGAAAATATAGTTGCCAGCTTAGTTGGCGAAAATCCTCCTAGATATATCCTCCAAGCGGGTGCCGACTGGGCAATGGGCATCGTTGCTTACACCGCTGTGGCAAGGTAGGCTTGTTCCTATGGCTGCAGAGGTGCAAGCAGGCGGGGCCTAGCCAAGGCCCAGGTATAAACTCCCCTGCCTCATCTAGGTCTAGTGATAGGCCGTACGGGCTCGCCCGAGGGGGGCTGGGGTGGGCATACTTAGGCTATTTCTAGGGGGTACCTGGCGATAGGTATAAAACGCCCCCCTAATCCAGGGTGTCATGCGTCACCGTGCCCATTGGATGGTTTGCAGTCAGGGGGTTTTCCGACTGTATTCTAACGGCGCCTCCCGGATACCTGTCCGCCTCCGGGAGTAACGGTGGACTTACCTCAGCATGGGGCTCTGCTGAGGCCGACCGTTTTTCCCCTTACCCATATATTCGGTCGCCGAACGGTTTCGGCTCAGTAGGCGACCAACGAACCAGAAATGATGAATTCGAAAAATGTAGCCCCGGATCCCTGCACGGGTAAAAATGCCGCCGACGGACACGGCGTTAAAGTCTGTCTAAAAACGACATCTTCGGTAGCCGCTGGAGCGGTCCCGAAGGAGCCTAAACGGCTAACCGTACTAAATGTTGCGCCCGGCGTCAGTAGCAACAAACCCCTGGTGGGTAGTGGTCAACTGGCGTCTGGGTTGCAAGCGGAGCCTGCACGTCCAATTGACCTCTCGTGCCAGTCGTCCACATCTCTGGAAGCTGCGAGTACACCCCTTGAGGGCAGCTCCAAAGCGGCGCCGGGAGAAGGCGATACTGGCACCCGGAAGTCCTGCACGGACAGCACCACCGACCGCAAGCCCCTTGAGGGTAAGAAGTCGGATCAACGCAAAGGCGTCCCAGGTCCCAGTGGTTCGAGGACCAAAAAAGAAGTCCGACCAGCAGTCAGGGCGAAGAGGGACAGAAGAGCCGCTTCTAGACTACTGAGGAAGTTCGGCAATGACCCGGTTCCCGAGAGTATGAGGGAAGTGGTTGAGAGGGCGAGGGGCGTTCTCTCCGAAAGTCGTGACCGACCTCAGGAAGGAAATGCCGCCAACAAACCTGCACCCACTCACTCTCGTCCTAGGGAGCTGGGCAGCAAAAGGCAACGGTCAGCAGACAACGTGGATGCTGCTCCTAAGAGGCCCAAAACCTCTAACGCTAACAGCCCTCTTAACCCTCCAAGGGCTCTGAGGGCTTTCAGTGATGTGGCCAAGGACCACTTGATCCTGGCAGTTATGGATAGGGGGCACCCGGAAGGAAACCTGACGGCCGACAACTGGAGGTCCGTCCTGGTGGGTCTCTGCCGGGTGTACAAGGAGATTCTCCGGAAAAATCCTGGCCCTGCGCCAACTGTCCGCGATGCTGGTCTCTACCAAGGCCGCATCAAATTAGTTTCCTGCGCTGATGAACGGTCGGCGCGACTTTATAAGGAAGCAATTTCTTCTCTTGGGGAACTGTGGCCCAGCGCTGACTTGGTGGCAGTGCACAGGGATGAAATCCCTTGTAAGCCGCGAGCCAGAGCCTGGGTCCCAGAGGAACCCTCGAGTCCTGAGGAGATTCTGGATATCATCCGGGTCTCAAATGATGCACTACCAGCCCTTGATTGGAAAGTAGTGAAGGTCAGCGAGGTTAGGGAGCAGCAACGTTACATCACCTTGGTGATAAATGATGAGTCTCTCCCGATCCTTGCTGACTGCAAGGGAGTAATTAGCTACGGCTTTTACTCCATTACCCTCAAAACCCAAAAAGGGAATGAGGGTAAAATGATAGAGCCGGGGAACACCGAGGGTGAACCCGAGGCTGGCAATCTTCCGCCTAAAGGCGGCCCTATATCTGGAGCAGAAAACGCCTTGAGCGGTCCTGCTTCTAACCAAGAGGTCCAGGAGGTTCTCGAGGCCACTTGCCCGGTGGTGAGGTCAGACTCGGCAGCGGAAACAGATAGCGATACGCAATCTGTTTCTGGTGACGGATCGGTACTTAAACGGTGGACGATGGAGTTCGGGAACCTGCTTCTGACGTCGGACTCAGAGGACGCCGATGATACCATCGTTGAGGCGTTCGATAGAACCCCGCCAGAAGTGATGGACGGGGACGATATTTTATAAGCTGTGGATGAAGGTTCTACAAATAAACCTTCATCACTCTAAAGCAGCTTCTGCAGCTCTGCTCCTGCACCTCAGTGATAGAGGGGAGGAGCTAGTTTTTGTCCAGGAGCCCTGGGTTGTTAAGCACAGGGTTTGTGGACTTAATTCTGATGCTTACCGCATAGTGTCGGCACCTGTGGCAGGTAAGATCAGGGCATGTATATTAATCAAAAAAAGTATTTCTTATAATTTACTCACACAGTTCAGCGATGAAGATACGGTGAGAATCTCTGTGGAAAGCCAATCCACAACACTCTGGCTGGTCAGTACATACATGGCCTACGATCGCCAAGACTGCCCTCCCGCTCGGTTACTGGACGTGGTGAAAGAGGCCAACTCGAGGAAGTTTCCCATAGTCATAGGAGCCGATGCAAATGCGCATCACGCGGTATGGGGATCTACCGACATCAACCCGAGGGGTGAGTTGTTACTTGATTTTATATTATTATATAATCTAGCCATCTGTAATATTGGTGATAAACCCACTTTTGTAACCTCAAATAGGAAGGAGGTATTAGATATTACCTTATCGTCTAGCTCTTTCTTTGAGAGTATTAGGGAGTGGAAGGTACTGAGCGACCATTCATTCTCTGATCACATGTATCTCTCATTTGTAATCTCCTTTGAACTTCAGGCCTCGGCCGCTTACAGAAACAAGAGACGTACTGACTGGACTAAGTTTAGGAAAGTACTCTCGGGGAATTTGCTCAACAAGGCTTCTCTCAGTAAGCTAGGCTTACTGTCCCCACCTGATGAAGCGGAGCTTTCTCTCGCAAACCTGGCTTCTCTCGGTGAGTTAGGCTCATCGGAACAAATTGAAGAAGCCGTTGATTGCATTACCGAAGCCTGTAATTCGGCCTTATCTGCTTCCTGCCCACTTGTACTTCCGAGAGGAAAGAAGAAGCCACACTGGTGGAGCAAAGAAATCGCCTCTCTAAGGAAGGAAAGCAGGATACTCTTTAATGCGGCAAAGCGCGATGGGTCTTGGGCTGCATATAAGGCAGCCCTGAAGAAATTTAAAAATGCCACCAGGAAAGCCCAAAGGGACTCCTGGAAGGATTACTGCGATAGCATAGAGGGTCAGTCGGAGGGAAATCGCCTGCGAAAGGTGCTTGCGAAAAGTCCGACGAACCCGATGTATATTCAGAAACCAAATGGTGACTGGACGTCATCTCGTGAGGAAATGCTTGAAGTCCTAATGAACGCGCATTTTCCAGGATGTACTGCGGAGCCCAACACCGCGGCTATTATCTCTGAACGGCCGTTGACTTCAGCGGACTTCATTGATGTACAAAGGGTAGACTGGGCCATAAAGTCCTTCCAGCCCTACAAATCTCCAGGTATGGATGGTATCTTCCCTGCCCAACTTCAGTCAGCATCTGACGTGTTATGTCCGATACTTGTCTTAATCTATAAGGCTTGTATCAAGTTTAGTTTCATACCCAAGGGTTGGACCCTGGCGAAAGTTGTTTTTATTCCCAAGGGAGGTAGACCCTCCCACGTTAAACCAAGTGACTTTCGACCGATAAGCCTTACTTCTTTCTTTCTCAAGGTTCTGGAAAGACTTGTAGACTTGCAGATCCGACAGGAAATTGATGTAAATAATCTCTCTAGCTGTCAACACGACTACTGGAAAGGTAGATCTGTGGATACAGCTTTGCATAGTATTGTCAGCACCATTGAAAAGACTCTCGCTTTTAAGGAATTTGCACTAGGCGTGTTCCTGGACATCGAGGGTGCCTTCAATAATGTTCTCCCGGGAGCGGTCCTTCAAGCCCTAGCTCGCCTTGGGCTGGATCACCCTATGGTTGAGTTTGTTCGTCGCCTCTTAGGCAGTAGAACTATTTACTCGGAGATGGGGGAGGTATCTATAACAAGATATGCGAGTCGCGGAACCCCACAAGGCGGTGTTCTCTCCCCACTTCTTTGGAATCTAACTGTGGATACCCTGCTGTCACGGTTGCAAGGCACAGGTTGCCAAGTCATTGCTTACGCGGATAATCTTGCCCTGACGGCAATTGGTAAGCACCCCCAAGTTCTATGTGACTTAGTTCAAGGCGCCTTACGCGTCGTGGATACCTGGTCCAAAGAAGTAGGACTTAGTGTCAATCCGGCTAAAACGGCCATGGTTCTGTTTTCAAAGAAAACGAAAGCTGTCCGGCTACAACCTCCTTCCTTGAACGGTATCGTACTGACTTTCTCGGAGGAGGTTAGATATCTGGGCGTTATTCTTGACAGAAAGTTAACTTGGCGGCGCAATATAGAAGAGCGCTGCAAGAAAGCTATAACTGCTATGTATGCCTGTAAATCGGCGATTGGGAAAAAATGGGGATTGAAGCCTCATATTGTGAACTGGATGTACACAGCGGTTGTGCGTCCCATTCTATTCTACGGCATAACGGTTTGGTGGCCGTCCGTAGATAAATCTACAATAAGAAACAAATTAACAGCGGTCCAAAGGGTGGCGTGCATGATGATCACGGGAGCGTTACCATCGACGCCGACTAAAGCCCTAGAGACCTTGCTTCACTTGCTACCTGTGGACCTATATGGTAAACTACAGGCAAGCTGTAATGCTATTAGATTAAATGCGCTAATCAAATGGAGTGACACGAGGTTTGGGCACTCTAGAATCTTGGAAAATCTTCCAGATGACTTTAGGCGCCTGGACTACACAGTCCCGTCTACGGGACTAAAGAATTATTTCCGGACAAGGATCCCCTCAAGGGAAGAATGGGAGGAGGATTCGGTCCTGATATCGTATTCTGACTCAACAGCCATCTACACTGATGGCTCCAAGTTGGATCTGAAGGTAGGAAGTGGGGTATACTCGCAAGAACTCTCACTTAGCCTCAGCTTCCGTCTGCCAGATCTATGCAGCGTTTTTCAGGCTGAACTAACAGCAATAAATGAAGCTGCAAGTTGGCTGATCGATTCTCTAATAAATCTGAAGGCGGTAACAATCTTATCTGACAGCCAAGCGGCTATTAAAGCACTTAATAGTGACAAATCTACGTCGAAGGTTGTCTTGGAATGTAGACGTACTCTTAATGAACTGGCAAGGTGTTACGTCACTAATGTTGTGTGGGTGCCAGGCCACAAAGACATACCAGGAAACTGTACTGCAGATGAACTAGCAAGGAAAGGAACCTTGTTGCCTGCAATCAGTACAGCCCGTAATGCGGGCATTCCGCTATCTTCTTGCAAGCTCTGGCTTGAGAATAACTTCGTCGGACAGGCTAATATAAGATGGTCTGCGGAGCCTACTTGCAGGATAGCAAGACATATCTGGCCTAAGCTTGACAAGCGTAGATCTCACCCTCTTCTCCACTTGGAGCGACCACTGTTGCGGCATGTTATTGGAGTTCTCACCGGGCATTGCCTGATGGGAATCCACGCCACTAGAATGGGTTTGCAGTCAAACGACTACTGTCGTAGCTGCCGCGATGAGGAGGAAATCGAAAGCGTGGAGCACTACTTATGCCACTGTCCTGCTCTGGCTAGAGCTCGCCGATGCTCGTTCCTCCATTATTCTTTTGAATGTCTGGCCGAACTGGATTCAGCCAGTGTCTATGACTTTGTGCGCTTCATCAGAGCAACGAAGTGGTTCCACTACTAGGGTAAGAGGAGGGACATATGGAGTCTCTTATACGGCATCACAACGGGCCCTTGGTGGCCTAAGTGTGCCCTTTTCCTGAGGGATTAGGGCAGCCGAGTTAACCTAACCTAACCTAGTTGCCAGCTTCGAATACTCATTCGAAACCAGCTAGTGCAAAGGAAACAATGGCACTGTCATCGAAACAAGATATGAAAAATCTTTGCAACGCGCTCCACTGGGACAAGCGCCAAACATTTTTCCAAGTTACGTCACCATCAAGAGATTTCTCTTTCTGTTCTTTTATGATTAAAAAATTCAGAACTTGAGGGTTTCATCATCATTAATCATTCAGCTCCGCGGATTGTGCCACAAAACTACATTGCTTATAATATCAGAAAATACTTTAAAATAATGCAACGCCAGAACCAAAGAAACTGGGTTCAGGATTATGGCAGCCCTACCTTAGTAGCTCTATTTTTTTCTAAAAGAACAGACAAAGAAACAAGTAATTTTTAAGCAAACAAGTAATTTTTAAGCAAACAACAAAACCCACTTCAATTCTAATATAAAAATTTAATATTATCGTTAATGATCCGATGATCGGATTTAACCCAAATTAATATGGGACCTTCTTTCCTTTAAAAAAATAATTATAGAAATCGGTTAACGTGGTCCAAAGTTATGTGGTAACATACATACAAATATAATAATCCGGCGAATTGATAACCTTTCTCCTTTTTGTAAAGTCGGTTAAAAATTTACACAAGATCTCTTATTACAAGTTTTTATTATGTTTCCCCTCATCTTGCAATCAATTTTTAAACAACTTCTTGATAAGCCAGAGACTAGAAACTTTATATGTACTTATCTCATGGCAATGCAATGTGAAAGATAAACTAAACCGATATGTGGCGTGGGTGTCGAGATATTTGAAAAACCCGTATTTAAGGACCGATATAGTTCATATTTGGAATGTATATTACCTACATGAAAAGGAATAACCACTATTTACCCGATAGGGGGCGCAGGAGTCGAGATATTTGGAAAACTCGTATTTTTGGACCGATTTTCTTTTATATTTAAAACATAACATATAACTTAAATGGAAGGAAATAACTTCACAAAAAATTTAGCCGGTGGTGCAGGGGTATTGGCATCCATTTGAATAAAATATCTGGACATATACAAATAAAACCGCTGGATTTTTCTGGACAAAAAAAGTAAAAAGTTACATATTTATTGTACAATAAACGTACATATTAGAAATACAATTCATTTCTAAGACAAATGAAAATATAATACCAGTGGAGTCCACTATGTGTACTTTTGTGCTATCGTAACAATTCTTGTTAGAATTCTTACTATAGCAAGAATTTTGATCATTCTGTCGAGGACTTCGTTCTATTAATTCAAACATTGTCAATCGAGACTATTACAGCTTAAACCATAAATTACGTTGTGAAATGCTGGTGCGAACACAGCCTGTTATACTAAGGATTTGTATGTAGTTTCCATGTATTTAATAATAAATGTATGCAGTTTCCATGTATTTGATAATAAATCTACTCAGACATGCTGAAGTTTTTCGAATGCAAGTGCTTTTCCAAAGCCAGTGTGCCGACTTGACAATATTTGCAGGTGACCGTGTACCCGATTTTTTCTTTGCCCAAACTAAGTAATAATTACGAGCATTTTCCAAGCTGCTTGAATATTGTGTGCAATTCCATTGAAAAAGAGGGCGAGTTTCAGGGACCTGCCAATTCACTATTTGACTTTGAAGGAAAGAAAAGCAGTTTAAATCTTTTAACTTTCCCATGGAATAACTTTTCTCACTTTAACTTTTTTATTTAATTTTTAGCTCCGAGCTCTTAAAAGCGGATTGTGCGATTAATTTGATTAAATTAATATGAGTTATAATAAATTTAATAATTGCGCAGTCCTATTGCAAAATGTGTTGAACAATATTTTTAAAAAGTATGCGTATTTTTAAAGAAAATTGTTTGTACATCACTATTATATAAGTGATTTGTGTTATTTATTATTACCCTCTGAAGGTGTTATATTATACATATATTATAACAAGATCTCATTTTTGAAATAAAAGATTTGTTAAATCGATTTCATGAATTTTATTTAAAAAAAAAAATTGGCGATTTTTTTTCAGAAATTGCGCTTTTTTTTAAACAATCTGGACACCCTGTCTACGACCCAAAATTAAGTTTACGTGTTGCGGCCTTTTTTGGGTCAGTCCAAAACTTGAGATTTTCTCTATAGTGTTATTGAAAATACAAAATTTCTGTTTGATGTTATATAAAATATTTATCCCTATTAGCGAATAGCGTTTATTGGTTTATCTAAAATTCATTAAATGTTCTTTGAAATGTAATATGGTAACGGACTTTTACTATGTAGAAAGATCGCACCTGCACAGCACCAGCAGATTTTCCTTCAGGGTATCTGTGGCTTTCTCTGTACATAGTATTCTTAATACCCAAGTGCTGGTAAGTCAAGCATTTGATGTAGATACATACATATGTATGTACATACATATTTATGTATATGTATGTATGTACATTCATACATTCTTGTGGTTAACTTTACTGTCTGTTCAACTTTGTAAATTGCGATTTTCCAGAAATGCTGCTAATTTTCCGCAATAAGGAAACATGTAATTTGAAAAGAACAATAACAGAAAAAAAAAACGCAAAGAACAATTTGTTGGCAAAGTCTTTTAGGAAAACGAAACGTTCAAATAAACCATTTTATTTATTTATTTTATTTTCCAGAAATTAATTAAAGCATTTAATAATTGTCTACATACATATATTGCTTTCGAACCTTTACACACATGGCCCAGCCACTGGATCACCGAGACGGTGTACTGCAGAAATCTGAAGTGTTTTAATTTATAAGAAGCGGGCGGTGGCGATACACAGCTATGTACATGCGTATATATATATAAATAATTACACTGGATCACAAATTATAGTTTCTTTTTTTGTTCTCCAGACGCCACTATCCAATTCGAAAATCGAGTTTTTTTTTCAATGGATACGTTTTCGAGATATTTGCAATTAACCATTATTCAGCTTAAAAAAAGAGTGGTTCCACTCACGCACGTATGTACATATATCTTACGAACCAATTAAAGAACCGTAGTACGAAATACGGTAAATGAAAGCCAATGATATTCTACATAAACCGTATACATATATGTACATACATCACTTGTCGATAAGCCTGACAGTTTATGAGAAATTAAGCAATAACTCCATAATAACTCCAGTTTTTTTTTTTGTTTTTTTGATGAAAAAATTAAAAAACTTAAAATTTTAACAGGGGAAAAATAAAAAAAAAAACGACTGGTTTTTTATTTGTTTGTTAATTAATTTCTCTAAAACTATCAGGCCTATCTAAAAGTGATATACACGGAACGGATTTTTAGAACCTAAAAACCTAAAAAAAAGGCAAAGTAAAATAGCGTAAAAGGCAGGAAAAGGCACTAGAAATCGCAAAAAAGGCAAAAGAAGGCACTAAAAAAGGACAAAAACCAAAAAATAATCAACAATCAATACATTTATTTTAGAAATATTTATATTACAAGTAAAAAGAGAAAAAATATGAACTAGTTTTACTGTATGAAAAATGTGTACTTTGAATCTTTGACTATTTCTCCTTTCGAGTTTTTAACTCACAAACTTTAATCTCTACAGTTGTAGTAACATTGAACCACAAGATGCGTTTTGAAATTTTCTGGCAGCATTTTCATTCGATTTTCGTGAATGTAATAAACATGCGCTCGACTTGAGTTGATACAAGTGGCCCCCAATTTAAATATGGAGACTTTCATATTATCAGGAATAGGGGCTTTTTCCTCAGCTGTTAAAGGAGACTTCACCGTAATTGTTCTTTTCATTTTGTAACAAAAACCACGCACGCATTATTCTGTTATTTTTTTGTTTTCTTATTTGGAATGATATCTTGCGATTTAAAAATCGAATCCTAAGGAATGCTCTTCCCAAATAAAACCTTTTTATATTTCCGTTCAAATTTACTTTTAAATTTCTCATAAGATTTTGCAAAAAATTAGGCTTTGTTATTAGCGCATCATCATTAAATTTCACAAATTTCTAATTTATGCAAAACACCTGAAGCCGGCTTGAACAGACCGCCCTCCGATAAACAACTAACAGATCGTCGATTAAAGTACAAAACCGTGTATCAACAAAATGCACAACTGCGTATGTGGGGTTGCATAAATTATTTTGTAGAGAGATGGTTCCGTGCGCAGAAGTGGAAAACTGCCATTCACCTGGGAGTGGCCAGAAGCGATTCTTGTGCGTACGGTTCAAATCGCAGCTCACAACGTCCGGATATTTATATCCACGTATCCTCTGGGTAGCAACCAAACACCCGTTTGGGAGCGAGCTAAAGTGAGAAGGCGTAAAACATCGCGTGCGCTGGGTTTGGGTCCCGCCACGTTAAAACCCTGCCCAATGAAAAATAAAAAACAACCTAGGATGAGACCCCCATTTTCTGATGACGACCACGGCAAACGTATAAAGGACTATACCCGGCTGGTTGATGTCCTCGGGAAGACAAAGGCTGACATCACCGCCATCCTAGAAATGCGATGGACGGGGCAAGGAAAAGTAAGCGTGAAGCCTTGCAATGTCTACTACAGTTGCCACGTAAATGAGCGCAAATTCGGTGTTGGATTCGTGGTAGGAGAGACTCCCTCGCCGAGTACTGACGTTCACCCCGGTGGACGAACGTCTAGCCACAATCCGCCTCAAAGCTAGATTCTTCAACATCTCGCTCATATACGCCCACGCCCCGACGGAAGAGAAGGATGAGGCGTTCAAGGATCACTTCTTGGAGCGCTTGGAACGTACATATGAGCGCTGCCCCCGACACGATGTCAAAATCGTGCTTGGCGATTTTAATGCCAAGGTGGGCAAGGAAGGGATCTTTGGTGCCACTGTCGGAAAATTCAGCCTCCACGACGAAACGTCCGATAACGGACTGAGGCTGATCGACTTCGCCGGGGCCCGAAACATGGTTATATGTAGTACTACGTTCCAGCATAAGAACATCCACCAAGCTACATGGCTGTCTCCAGATCGATCATTTTGTGGTAGACGGAAGGCATGCTTCAAGCGTTTTGGACGTACGTACACTCCGAGGGCCAAACATCGACTCGGACCACTATCTTGTTATAGCCACGATACGCACCCGCCTCTGTGCAGCAAAAATGTGCGCCCAACAATGCAAGGAAAGCTTAACGTCGAAAAGCTGCAATCACAACAATTTATTCGCCACTCAACTCACACACCTGCTCTCTGAGAGCACTCTTCAACAATCCGATATACGCGAGCTGTGGAACCACATTTCCCGATCATTAAGTACCGCCGCCGAAGAAGTAGTTGGATTTCAGCGAGCCCGAGCGAACAACTGGTACGATGAGGAATGTCAAGAAGCCGCAGAAAAAAAGATGCCGCCTACAGGGCCACGCTGCGATCGGGCGCAACGCGAGCCATGTGGGACCGTTATAGGGAACTGAAGAAGGAAGCGAGACGTATTTGCCGCAATAAAAAGAGAGGCCGAAATACGTGAGTGCGAAGAGCTTGAGATGCTGACCGACAGGAAGAACGCCCGAAAATTCTACCAGAGGGTTAGGCGACTTACGGAAGGTTTCAAGACCGGGGCGAACTCCTGTAAGAACAATGGCGACCTAGTAACTGATGTCCAGAATATACTTAAATTGTGGAGGGAACACTTTTACAACCTACTGAATGGCAGCAGCGCTGAAAGTAGTGAAGAAGAAGAACCCGAGTCTCCAGTGGATGATGATGGAGTAGCTGCCCCACCGCCTGACTATGACGAGGTACGAATAGCGATTACGCGGCTGAAAAACTACAAAGCTGCTGGAGCTGACGGCCTGCCAGCCGAGCTATTCAAGTACGGCGGCGAGGAGATGATGAGGTGCATGCATCAGCTCGTAAGCAGAATATGGTCAGATGAACGCATGCCCGACGACTGGAATTTAAGTGTGCTCTGCCCAATCCACAAGAAAGGCGACAACGCCATACGCGCCAACTACCGCGGAATCAGCTTTCTAAGCATAGGTTATAAGGTCTTATCAAGTGTATTTTGCGAAAGACTTAAGCCCACCGTTAACGAGCTGATTGGACCTTATCAGTGTGGCTTTAGGCCTGGAAAATCTACCATAGATCAGGTATTCACAATACGCCAAATCTTGGAAAAGACCCGCGAGAATAGGATCGACACACACCATCTATTTGTCGATTTCAAAGCCGCTTTCGACAGCACGAAGAGAATTTGCCTTTATGCCGCGATGTCTGAATTTGGTATCCCCGCGAAACTAATACGGCTGTGTAAAATGACGTTGAGCAATACCACCAGCTCCGTCAAAACTGGGAAGGACATCTCCCAGCCGTTTGATACCAAACGAGGTTTCAGACAAGGGGACTCCCTTTCGTGTGATTTCTTTAATCTGATGTTGGAGAAGATAAAAAGAGCCGCAGAACTGAACCGCTCAGGCACAATACTTTACAAGAGCGTACAATTGCTGGCGTATGCCGACGACATCGATTTTATCGGTAAAAACAAGGGCTACGCCTGTTCTGCCTTCTCGGGATTGTATAGAGAAGCACAGGGTTCGGATTTGCCTCATTTTGGCCACTCGCTCGCTCGTTAGTTTGCTCTGAGTTAGCGCAACTCACGAGGAACACGCGAGGCTGTTTGCAAATGAGCACTCGTTAGGTACGAGCGCACGCGACGAGTAGCCAGCGAGCGAGTAAGCAAACGAGGGCGGCGCAAGAGTAGAGCGGCAAGCAAACGAGGGCCTCATTAGGTCTGCCCTCGCGAGAGGGGCGTTGCGAGCGAGGCACTCATTTGCAGCAGCAGACGAGCGAGGCGAGTAAATGAGCGAGGCAAATGAGGCAAGCAGATTAGACAGGCAAACGGGTTGTTTGGCCAGCAAAAATGTATGGGATAAAAATTGCATCAACTAAGAATTTAGAGCAAACGATTGTATGCACACATGTAGATATGTATATACATACATATATACACATATGTATGTATTTATTTATGTATATATTTTCATGCACAGAAGAATAGATGCGTGCTATTTTTGCCAGTTTTATCTACTAGGTAGGCTCATATGTGCATACATATATATTACTATGTACTTATACGCACGTATTATTCGCAAATAACAATTTGCAAAATGGTAAAATTTGCCGTATAAACGCTGAGTTAACTTTTTATTTGCAAATAACTAAATCACGCAAATATGTATTGATTAGTGCTACTATTTGCAAATAAGCGCAAGACGCCGCCATTCTTAGGTTTATTTTCTTTTTCGATTGTCATCTTATTGCCTTGTTATAATCAAGACGTTGCCATTTTTAACTTTATTTTCTTTTTCGATTGTCATATTATTGCCTTTTTATAATCAGGCAATATTAAAAAAGAATTTTTCACCATCGAATAAACAGTGAGTTAGGTATTTGCAAATTATTTTTATTCGCAAATAGCTTACGTATAAACGTAGTATATGTAGGTATAGTTTTTTTAATTTTCAATAGCTTATAAAATTTCAACTTAAACACTTAGGTCTCTTTTTATGTGGTTCTTTTTTATGCGGATTTGAATTTATGCGAGTTTTCAAACACTTTTCGCTGTAGCGATTTTGCTTTTTTGAGAGCTTTTATTACTTTTTTTCAATATGCAAGGGGCAATGCTTCTGATAAATAATTTGTTGTTGTATTCTTACATACAAGTAATTACTAAGTAATTTGACTAAGTAACTATGTTACATATGTATAAATGAGAACATAATATTTATAAAAATCATTATTTTGTCTTTCATTTCATAAATAAGTAGGACATCAGCATTTTCAAATGAATATTCCTGGTTTAGCCCCATACATATATATGTATGTAGGATAATACAAACTACTATTTGATAATTAAGGCTGGTCCACATAGATCTTTCGCGTTGACTTTGTAGTTGGCGTTGGTTTGACAGAACGCACGTTAAAAGTATGCGTTCTACAATGAAGCTTGGCAGAGACTACTTTGGCCACTAAATTAACATATTAACGAGAAATAAATTAATATTTCATATCAATAATAGCATGAAAAATATATTTCTTGCCTTCATTTGATTAAAAGGAAAAAACATTTCATTTAATTTTATTTATTTGCAACAGCTGGCGATTCGACGCCAACGCAACGCCAAAGTTGTATGCGAACCGGTCTCTATTCTTTGTTTACGCAAATTTTCCCATGTCTACATATCCATATATACATGCATACATATGTACACATGTCCTTGAACAACAGGCCACAAATAAATTTTTTCACCAAGGACTATATGTCATTCAGGTATACAGCATAACTGCTACAAGTAGAAAACTATTTTGGGGGTGTTAGCAAGTGCTTACTTGTTTTTTGTTTCTGCGGCACAAACGATTATAATATCTTCGTTACTTACTTTTCTCTGTAAAGACAAAATACATGCATATGTACATACATATATAAATGCATATATACATAAATACGTACATACAAACATATATAAATACGCATGTTATGTGTGTACACATGTATGAATATAACTCTAAAAAATAATTCATTCCATAATCTATGCTTATGTATGTAATCAATTTTATTTGTTGTTTTAAATGCTGCCCTAATATAATACTTCACATATATATATGCATATGTACATGCAATTATTAACATACTTTCGTACATAATCTATTGACATACATTCCCACATTTTTATAGGAGCGCGAGCGAGCCAAACTTCTCGTGCCTCGCCTCATTGCTGCTACGAGTACGAGCTGCGAGTGCCTCGTTGTCTGCGAGGCATTGAGTAGGAGTTTGCTCACTCGCTCGCTCGAACTCCGAGTTTTTGCCCACCCTGGAGAAGCAAAGCGAATGGGTCTGGTGGTGAACGAGGACAAAACGAAGTATCTCCTGTCATCACACAAACAGTCAGAGCATACGCGTCTTAGCACCCACGTCACTGTTGACAGTTACAAGTTTGAAAAAGTAGACGACTTCGTTTATTTTGGAACCAGCATTAACACTAATAATAATGTCAGCCTTGAAATCCAACGGAGAATCACTCTTGCCAACAAGTGCTACTTTGGGCTGAGTAGGCAATTGAGAAGTAAAGTCCACTCTCGTCGTACAAAGATCACACTCTATAAGTCACTCATCATGCCTGTGCTGGTGTATGGCGCGGAGGCATGGACAATGAAAGCATCTGATGAGGCGGCTCTTAGAGTTTTCGAGAGAAAGATTATCCGAAAGATTTACGGACCTTTACGCGTTGGTGATGGCGAATATCGCAGACGATTTAACGATGAGCTGTATGAGCTTTACAACGATATGGACATAGTGCAGCGAATTAAAATTCAGCGGCTCCGCTGGCTTGGCCATGTCGTTCGTATGGACAGAAACGCTCCTGCTCTGAAAATATTCAACGCGGGCCGCGATGCTGGTAACAGAGGAAGAGGAAGGCCTCCTCTGCGTTGGAAAGACCAGGTGGAGAAGGACTTGGCTTCACTTGGCATTTCCAATTGGCGTCAGTTAGCACAGAAGAGAAATGACTGGCGTGCTGTTTTGGACTCGGCCAAAATCGCTTAGGCGGTTACAGCGCCAATAAAGAAGAAGAAAAACACTCATATCTCAAAATGGTTCTCTTTTTTACAAAGAATTCGCATTTCAGGACGAATGGATAAGGCTTGAGCAGTGTTGCCAGGTCATCGGAAAACGTCCCTCTTGGTCTGAAAAAATGTCATTTCCTACCCAAAATGTCTTTTTCAAATGTAAACAAAGGTACATATGTACGTAAGGCATATTAAAATATTATTTGCTCTGTCGCATTTAAAATTCATTCTAAACTGGTTTGAGATCGTTAAAATAAAAATCATTTTATACATACACTTGTGATCAGCTGATTAAATCATCGATTTTGGCTATTTCTTTTTTGTTTATTTTATGTTTGTTATTTTTCCATAAAAGCCTAGCTCATTGTATAACAAACAAAATATAAATCCACATTTCAAACTTTGTGCAAAAATCATAAAAAATTTGCAAAATTTCAGCTAGATTTTCAACTTTTTATTTAGATTTTTTAGAATTTTTTTGAGTATGCACGTTGTTTGCCCATTAAATTACAGGGCAATAATGTGCAAGTTTTAAGGTGCTAAAGAATCGCGTTGATTTTTAATATAATTTTTTGTAGACATTTGGTTAGGTGGTCGGATGTCGAAAATGCTAAATTACGTTCTGTTAAAAAGGAACATAGCCATATTTCAGACTTTTTACGTTCATTACATTTTCAATAAGAAGCCCCATGCGACTAATTGTCATTTTCTTTATTCACTTAAATAAGGGTTAAGTCATCTGTGTCCAAAGAATAAATATTTTTTGAAGCAGCTGCTGCAAAAAACAAAGCTTGTAAAGATTTATTAGGAAAATAATTCAAAATCAGTTCAACTTACAGGATTTGGTAACAGAGAAAAATTACTAGGAAGTTAAAAAACGTAATTTTTTACACAAAAAACGTCCAAACGTCAACAGGATACAAAAAAACGTCCAAATGACGTTAAAAACGTAAGCCTGGCAACACTGGGCTTGAGCCAAGAGCTTGTGTGAGCAAATCCAATTTTTGGCAAAAAATGTCAGTTACGCGGTTTTGCAGAACGACGATACGCGGTTTTGTACTTTAAGCGACGATGTGTAAGTATGCACTTTCTTCGTGCTTTCTGAAACCTATTCGTCAACCCCATTTTCGAAATCAAGTAGCCGGCATAATTTTCTAGTTTCTGCTAAAAAAAAATATTTCTTGTAGTGATCAGGTAGCATGAATTTGATGAAATGTCATAATTTTATCAAAAGTCAAAAGGTTAACACCAACAAGGAATGTCATTAAATGAAACTATCTTCTTTTTTGTATCATGATTGTCAGGTTGTTAATATGGCGACGAAAAAATGATAATGGAACTACCTTGTTTTTTGTATCATGCCCGGTACTACCTGTTTGATATGCCTTGGTTACATTACATTTTTGCTTTTTCTTATCTTTGAGGGAGAATATTCGCTTACGCTCTTGATTTTGATTGTTGGCTAGTGTTGGCTAATTTTGTTATCGAACACAACTAATATTTTCTTTGATTTGCAATCGTGTTTTCAAATAGACACACGAATGTATTAAATCAACGTCAAACTCACCTTAACATACTGTCTCCATTGGTATCTTCGTTTGAGTCTGCAACTGGCCTCCACCAATTGTCGTAGTATTAACAGTGGTGTTCTGCGTGACTTCACCACCAGCATATCCACCGACTGATGGAAGACCTTGCGATGAACTTGAATGCTGGACACCGTTGGTTGTGTTTGTAATCTCTTGACGTGAGCGTGGACAGCAAAAACGCTTGCAAGCGGCCCATACTTGTGGTTGACATCCCACTACAATGAAAATGAATACACCCTGCAAAGCGTTTATCATATCGGTGAAGAACCAAGCCGAATGCGGTCCACCGACTAGCCAAGAAATCACATCAGCTATCCAGGTGACACCCATTACCACGACTAGCTTCAAACATACTTTCCCCAGTGCAGTCTTCTCAGTGGTCGATTTGACATCGTCACGCTTCCACAAACCGCATGTCAATTGATGTGTTGTTGATATGAAAAGCATGATGTTGGCACACAGTAAAAGTCCAATAGGTCCAAAGAAATAGGCAAATATGGATAAATGTTCTCCGCTAAACCAACAACTACGTTCGCCGAAGCCGGGGCGCAGTAATTGTGTTTCGGGCAAATGATCTACAGTGAAAGCAATAGCGCTTATCAACACCGGAATGCCCCAAGCATACGCCGAATAAAGCCGCAAGCGTAGCAACTCTTGATTGCGTTCGAGTGAACTCGGCCTGAAATCGCGAAATGTCCACCAGATATTGAAGCACATTGTGTTAAGCCAAAAGAAAGCCGAAAGAAAGAAAAAGTGCATTGTACTGGCTAAAAGTAAACAGGTGAATGAGCCGTGTTGGAGTGTCCGTGACAGTTGTGTGTAGGCGAGTATCAAATCTCCCACAACCAAACAAAAGACGTAATAAATCTGACAACGCCAATGTAACATATGATGAACGGAGGGCATCATGTATCCAGCCACCAATGTGGCTGAAAGGAAGACGACTGATATGACAATTCCTATATTGAGGGCGGCCACTTGTACTCTATCACTAGTGGTGCTACCTACCGCAGCAATAGCATTGGCAGGAGCTTCAGTGGAGAAGTGGTGAAGACAAGTAAATATTTTAATTGCAGCAATTGCATCGTTTTCGAGCAAATGCTCAAGGCAATAATCGCTAGTAGATATTTGTTTATGAGTCAGCTTAAGATTTCCATTCTCCACATCCATTTGACTTTCATGCCAATCTCCGGCAATAGCGTATGGTACAGTTTTTTGGTGACATGTAGGAAAGCCGTATATTGTCTCGTATAAACTTGAATTTAATGGCAATTCCGCAGGAGGGTTTATATTAGGATTACCACTGCCGCCCGGAAACGTGCATTGCTTTTTTGCAGAGTCATAAATTCCGTTCCATCCACAACACTTTTTTACCTTTATTCTTTGTGTTCCATTTCTTTCTCGTGGAAAGCAGACGAGCACGCCATTTCGGTCAACACAATAGCGTTGTGGCTCGATAAATTGCTTGCGTTCACCCAAAAATAAGGAACCATTTGAAAATAATAAATAGTTTCCACCTGCTGAGAAAAACTCCAATTCTTCTGACGTACATTTGCCGTTTTGTTCTTTACCCATGTCCTGCATTGATTCAATACTGTAATCATCTACTACTGGAAGGACATTCTCTTGGAATATCATAAATTTGGGCTTACCACCTTGAGGTGTAAAATACCGTCTTCTACTTATTAGAAATATCATTGGTACCCATAACTCCGAATTTCCCATAACACACGTTTGATTAAAATTCATGTGCTCATTGTATCTACAACATTTGTTCACTATCACTTGCGGCGGTGGTATTCGTGATAATACCGTTGGCATATTTGTAGTCATATCTGTAGCAACTGGTGATGCACTGGCTTCTAACATGTCCGTGGAAGAAGCTCCATCCCCTCCAACTTTCTCTTCATTGTTTACAGCAGTGGCCTGTATTCTACAATGCAACGATGCACTTACAATTAGAATAAATAACAAAGTTCGACTGACTTCTGCTACCCGCATTCCATGCATTTTGTACTGAAGAGAACTCGTTCAATTCGACTTGAATATATTTTATTTCGATTCCACAAGGTTATATAAATACTGATTTAAAATGTTAATCTCCAACTTCATTGTTTGGTTTTAGCCATGAATATATGTAAGTATTAAATATATGGTTTTAGCATACGTACGCATTTTCAATTCACTTTTCTTTCATTTTCACTTCGAATCGTATTTGCTATTTCTATATATTTCTATAGGTTCATTGCCGCCACCACCTCCGCAACTGCTTTCTTGGGTTTACGTAGTACATTCCATTGTTTTGCAATTACCACAATTTCACTGCTATAGCACAATATCCCCGTTTCACATCGCCCGCATAATCTGTTTGGCAACAAAATATGTATGAGAAGCGCGAAAAAACTTAAAAAACCCAAAGCCAAGACGAAAATAATGAGAATTAAAACGTTCCGAACCACAAATCCAACCGACTTCTCCACTAGATACCTTGCAATTGCATCGCTTGAAGACTGATGGAGCAAAAGGCAGCAACGACAGCAGCAGCAAGTTGACGTTGCGTCGCTGCGAGCTATTTAATTTCTTTCTTGTATTTCGACATTTCTTGGTATTCCCTTTTGTGCTTTTCGAATATTTATTTGTTGTTAAATATAGTGACGCAATAACAATTTGTAACCGTTTATGCAAAAATTCAAAACTTGGTACTAAAACTGGGTCACAATCGATATACCCGTCATGAACCAAAAATACAAGATCACGCAAAACCGTGACGTTGTTTTTGTAACTGATTTTGGGAAAAAAAGTTTGTTAAAGTGGGTTCGTCAGACGAGCATTTGTTTACATCACCACTATTTCACCTTTTTCTTTAACTAAAGCAGAGTTGGGGCCAATTTCAAATGAATATTGAAATGACATGATGCAATAATACAAGGTGTTATCGGTTGGCAGCTTCTCGCTCTAATTCCGCCATATTGACCATGATGCAATAATACAAGGTGGTATCAGTTGTAACAGCTCGATTTGACACTGCCTTAGCTCAGTAGAATAAGAAGAAAAACGGGAAGAAATTAATCCCCATTTGGGGGAAAAATATAAAATTTCATATTTTCTTCTAAACAGAATTTGCTTTTTTGTAGTATATTCGCAATGAAATTAAATAAAATAAGATATAATACCTTTTTGAGAAAACAAAATATGCATACTGAGAAAAAATAAAAAAAAATCAACTATATTATTAGGCAAAGAATGGTTAAAGAAGTGGCACTGTTTCGCCTAAGGCAGTCAATATGGCGGAATTCCCTGCAAAAATCGTTGGACCATGTAGTCTATTTGTGGTAAATTGGAGTACTTACAAAAGTGTTCCTCTGTCATGCTGTAGTGGACCAACTCGTGTCTCTGCGCCAGCTTATTGTTTGTTATCCGATCACTGCTCGTGTTTTAACGAAACGTGATTGAAGTTGAGCATTTGAAAGCACATTTGCATGTCTGGCTGTAGCTGAACGTGTAGAGATGCTCGCTGTTAGTTCTTAGCTCCCAGCATGTTCGGGTTCGAATACCGTCAGAGGCAACATGTAATTTTTAATTTTTGTCTTGGTTTTTATTAATTTCGAAAAAGCATTTGAGAAGTGAAGAACAAAAGCGTGTACAAACGAAAAAATATAACAACAATGCCATTGTTAATATGTTGGAGTAGTTTTGTGCTACTCTGATGTAATGCAGGGATGGAGTATATGGTCCTGCCCTAGGACATCGCAATGTTAATTGGACCATATTTTTTATATGAATTGTGGTTAATTTTGGAGTACTCTTTGGTCCTTAGGGAGTACTCTTTACACGCATGCATGGAGTAGTCGCGATTTTTGCAGGGTTAGAGCGATTCTTTGCCTAATAATATAGTTGAAGGTTTTTTATTTTCTCTCAGTATACACATTTTGTTTTCTTGAAAAGGTATTTTATCTTATTTTATTTAATTTGATTACGAATATGCTATAAGAAAGCAAATTTTGTTTAGAAGAAAATATGAAATTTTATATTTTTCCCCCTAATGGGGATTATTTTCTTCCCGTCCACAGTGTCAAATCGGGTTATCACAACTGATACCACCTTGTGTTATTGCATTATGTTGAAATGGCACTTAAGTGTATTTGTGGCTTGTTGTTTAAATGCCATTTAGCTTTCGTTGGGTTTCATATCATCTTTGTTTAAATATGCCAAACAACTGGCAGCACTGCTGCTTTTTCCTTGAAATTAGTTGCGATCCCGTACGAGTCCGGACTAGTCAGAAATAGTCAGAATCAGTCAGATTTTACTGGAAATCGGTCCCGTACTCGGTTCTTTGACTATTGAGAGGACAGAAAAGAGAGTAAATACGGTTCTCTCTCTGTCAGAAGTTACCAATTTTAGTCCGAGAATTTTTTGCTGGTAAATTCTGGTAAATGTGTCAAACGATCAGCTGTAGTGTGTTTGGCAACCAAATTGTAAACAAAGAAAAGTTGAATCTGCTAATTCATGTTGAAAAGTATTTAATTACTTGTTTAAGTGGATTGTAATGAATTTGAAAGTATTTTTAGTTATTTACATGTGTGAGATGAGTGTGTTTACATACAAAATAAGGAAAATTTACAACCAAAATTTGGAGGTTATTTTGAAGTTGACAGAAGTTGCCATTTTTTACTAGAAAGCGATCCCGTACCTTTCAATGTTACTCTCTCGCTCTGAGCGAATTTTTATTTTTTGACAGTTTTACTAGTCCGAGTCCGAGGAATACGGGATTGCACCTATTGTTGGTGCATTCCCTTCTTTGTTTACATTTTGTGCTGAACAGCTGATCGTTTTTGGTGGGATTTGCCCAAGGCGCATCAATTACAGGGGATAGCGATAGAAGCTACGCTTCTTCTTATGAACACGCTTGTATCAAATTATCGTCTGTTTTGCTTTATTTACATATCCGCGTATACATACACATATCATATACGTATATATATGCCCTGTATATTGTATATTGTATATATATACCCTGTATATTGAATCATGGGCTACAACCATGAACCAAAAAGACTTTCGTTCATGGGCTACAACTACAGAAAAATTCTGCGGTGTTGAGTTTTCATTTACATGGTGCTTTGGTAAGACAGATCGTGTCAGCTGTCTCGGGTTTACGTACCGGTAGGTTTACGTTCTTGACTAATTTCAGCTTTAGTTATTTATTGTTCTTTGGCGTTCACGTAAAATAATTCCAATATTTTGACATTTTTAGTTACACTCAACTTGTCGATATTAAAAATGCACTAGCTACATGATCCTGTAGCACCAAGAGGAATAAATACGGTCAAGGAGGGACAGCCTGGCGTTTGGGGAATTTAAGATCCTGCCAACCAACCCAAAACCCAAAAAAAAATATATTTTAAAAAAACTTTTGCCGGCGATTAAACAAGTTTTTGGTGAAGCTGCGCTTTAAACTCCCGTTATAAACATGCTCAAGCGACAGCGTTGCGAAGACTTCGATACATTCGTGCCACAAACCAAGAAGCTCATTAGCGAAAAATTTGTGGACCAGGCGGACCAAAATAAAATGACCAAAATTCATGGTGAGTTAACTATTCTATTAATAAGGAATTAATATGATTCAACTGCTGAGATTTCCAATAATGGACCATTTTCTATATCGGGCAAAGTATAGCGAATTTTTTAATGAAATTCGCAGGGGGTGTTGAGGAAGTGCTCATTGAGCGATACCTTCAACATTTTGGGTAGAAATGGCAACAGTTTTAAAGTTATTTATTGTTAAAATTTCCCCATTATAGATTGGCGCTTACACATATGTTAATGTTTGGCCGAGTTTCTCCTCAGACTTGTGGCATGCGCCTTGATGTTATCACACAAATCGGAGGGACCTACAGTTTTACGCTGACTCCGAACGGCGATTGTATTTTTATGAGAAGCTGTTTTTCATGGTAGAAATACACTCGGAGGTTTGCCATTGCCTGCCGAGGGGCGACCGCTGTTAAGAAAAAACCTTTTTTCTATATTTTTTAGCGATGTTGCTTTGACTAGGGCTTGAACCCAGGTGCTGAAAGGTGAAAGCGCGCACTGCTTACCACTACACCACAGCGGCCGTTCCGCATTACTTCACATATTTTTTATAAACACTGCACTATTCACTTTGCTTTTCATTAATATATCATCTTTTCTTCATAAACGAATGAATGCACATCTTTTTTTAATAAATATTTAACAATTAATACTTATAAAAGAGTTCTTTAAATAAGTTTCTATTCGCAAAGAATCTGTAAACACACAATTGTTGAGCGATAACTGCGAAGTATGTAATTCCAGATCTTTGGGAACTATACCAAAAAATACTTTGTGAGGCATTACAAAATATAAAGTATATCGATGGCTGAGTGGAAGATCGACCTATCTCGGCAGCCAGTTCAAAAACGCCCTATCTCAGAAAACTTCAAGAACGCCCTACTTCAGAATTCGATTGAAAAACGCCCTATTTCAGAATTTTATTGAAAAACACTATGTTGTTGTTGTTGTAGCAGCTAATAAGCCCCGTTCGGGGCGGTTCATCCATCAGCGTTGTCGTCAGTTTCAGCTAGGGGGAGGCCCAGGAAGTGTGCGACTTCCACAGGGGCTGTCCATAGGGACAGTTGCGTTAGCTTAGTGGGGGGGTTCTTAGGGCATGTGAAGAGGTGCCGGGAGTCATGTGGCGACTCTCCACATGCCGGGCATTGGTTGGGCACATCCTCGTTGATTCTACTCAAGTAAGAGTTGAGCCTGCTGCAATAGCCAGAGCGAAGTTGGGCTATTGTAGTGCTAGTCTCCCGAGGCAGACAAAGTTCTGTTCTGTCCACGTCCGGTGGTTATGTGCCTAGAACGGCATTCACAGGGCGATAGTCTACATCTCAGAATTTGGTTGAATAACGCCCTATCTCAGAATTCGGTTCAAAAACGCCCTATCTCAAACGAAAATACATTGAAAATAAGCTGAGATAGGGCGTTCTTCAACTAAATTCCGGGATAAGGCGAGATCGCGTGATTTTTTATTACATATTTTCGCCTGTGGCGCTTATATTTAAATCCAGTATTTCAATATGTATTGAAAGTTTTTAATAAAAATGTAGGTACTTAAAAAAAAATCATTACTACGATATACTGGAAATTTTCGCATGCGCCGCTTTTTTTTTAAAGCAATACTTTGGTATATAATGAAGATATGCAATAAAAACATAATGCGCTTACATTTTTCCCTTTTTCAGTTTGTTGAACATTTTTTTGTTTGGGATGTGCGGCAGCAGAGTTCAATTGCTCTACAAAGGAAAAAGTGAGATTGAATTTTACTTCTTTTGCAATTTTACTAATTACTTGCAAACTATAAGCCTCCGGAGAGGGCGGGGACCTTCAGATTTTAAAAATAAGGCTGGCCCTCTCTCTTCCCCCCTCATCTCCTTTTCAAAGCTTGGCCATTATTGGAAGATTTTCCCAAATAAAGACCACACTAAAGTTAATTGCAGCTTTTTACATAATTTTCAATGGGTAATCTGTCAAAAAAGCTGCAATTAATTGGAAGTTATAAGCTCTTAAGCACAAATAAGGTAGAAGTGATTTTGACTTTTCTCTCTTTTGAACAACGACTATAATTTCAAATGATGAATAACTTTTAACCCTTTTCAAGTTGGCATTTTCTATTTTTTAATCTATCTATTAAAAATTCAATTGCGGGCTGTGAGATAGGCTGACTTCCAAAACGTCAATTGCTATATAGTTACGTTGACCATATTAACCAACGTAAAATAAAGGACATTTTTTTCAAAATGATTTGAAAATACGTACATACAACTTGTATGATAAAAGTACCTTGCCCATATCGTAATTTAAGTCAAATATTTACTATTTAATTATATTATTTAATTGTATAAGTTCCCCTGCTGTAGCGAAAAATGAAGCCAAATCCTTTTCAAGGACTTCGCCATCCTTTGCTACCAAAATGCGTTTACCATAATTCATACTGCACGACGAAGCCAGCACACAGTGGTTCAAAATTCGAATTCAATGTTCATAATCCACTGGAGCCTTCATATTTCCACCAATTTTTACTAAAAACCAAAAAAAAAATATTTATTTTGGTGAACATTTTTTTATAACATTTCAAATTTTTTTTGTGTATTTTTTTGTTTTGGGAGAACCATACAATTATTTTCAACTAGCTTTTGTTATGTAACATTTATTAACTGGAACAGAAGAATACATTTTCTTCAAAGCTGCTACTTTTTGTGCATTTTGCACTAAAAAATTTAATATAATCAAATTAAAATTTAGAAATCAGGCTCAACTGGCCTCTTGCAAATATTGTAAGCTTTCATAAAAAATAACAATTAATCAAATTAAGCGAAAAATGAAGTGAATGAATGCCAGTTTTGAACCACTGTGCAGCAGGATGTCTATTGTTCTCTTTCAGTGGAACTGGCGTGTAACACAATCCTGGGCACAACTTTCCTGTGATTTATAGATTGTACAAAGATTACCGATTAAATAGAAACCCTGCGAAATATAAACCTTGCGAAACAAACTGGCGAAAGTTTTCAATATATTTTATAAGGGACATTTTTATTTTTCATATTCTGCGTTTAAAACTTTACCTTTGAAAAATGCAGAGCCGATTTAAAGGACAGTTTAAGAACTAAAGGACAAAAGGCGTCGTTTATTTTGAAAAAAATTATAAAGGACAGGGGGTTAAAATAAAGGACTGCCCTTTAAAATAAAGGACGGATGGTCACCGTATTTATAGTATATAAAGTATAATGTTCCATAACGCCAAACTACAAAATATTGACAATGTATACTTTTCCAAAACGCATCCGGAAAGTTATCGAAATGCATCGATATAGCAATCAGCGCAGAAATAAAGTTGATGCTTCGTTTGTTATTGGTTACCATTGGTGTTTCAAAAATGGAAAATTCAGAAAAATTGTTCATTGCTAAATTGAATATTTAAAATATGCAATGTATATGGTTGCAATGTGTCGCAACTCTGCATATATAAACAGTTTGAATACCGCAGTATAACAGTTTCCAAACATTGTATAGATACTAGGGCTGTGCGATTATTCGATTACTCGAGCAAGTTGGTTAATCAATTATTCGGTTAATCAATTACTCGAGTAATCAAGATTTTGATTACTCAAAACGATGATTAATCGAGTTACTTGAAATATGATTACTCAAAAACAATAATTTTGCTCGATAAAAGAGTTTGCTTTGGAAAATGCTTATTTTCTTTTTTACATTCTGTATATGAAAAAAAATTTTTGTTTTAATTTTTGAAAACAGAAACGTTGTTTTCAAAGTATCAAGGAACTTTAACTACTTTATACATATGTAAAGAGTTGAAATGTTGATTACTCATTTTACTCGAAATGTTGATTAATCATAAAGCAAATTACTCAAATATTTTTGTTTTTGGTTAATCAAAAATATTGATTACTCGAGTAACTGAACTTTTGAGTAATCATAATTTCCAATTAATCGAATAATTGAGTTATTTACGTTATGATTAATTAAAATTTTGAGTAATCAATTAATCGCACAGCCCTAATAGATACGTTTTGGAAGTCAGCCATAGTTTTGAATTGTGGGATTTTTTTTTTTTGTTCTTCGACCACATCCATTTATATATACGTACATAAAAATGAAAAAGAACATGAACTACGAGCGTTGCGCTATCATGATTCAACAAGAACGATAGAACTTGTTCATTTAACTTAGAAAATAACAAATTGTTTCACTGTTTGCTTAACACGCGTTCGTGTTTGGATATAGTGCCGTATTACAAGCAGGAATGTTGCGAATATTTGCATTCGCATTAGTTATGCGAATGATTCCCATCATTTTACACATTTTTGCATTCGACCTTCCCATTCGCATCAAATGATACGAATGTTTTGCGAATGCAAATGTGTACATGGGCAGAGAGTCCATTTTAATATTGTTGAAATGGCTCTATGTCTGTCTAACCAGGGTGCCAGGGTGACAATAACCGGCTTTTACCTTCTCAGGGCGCTAGACGGTTAAGTAGCATGAACCAATTAGAACAGATCTGACCGGTTGAGAAGCATCCATTTGTAATAGCAATTGAGAAAAAAGTGTGTGACGTTTGTAATTTTGAAGTTTGCTATTTCTGTTTTGCTTCTTTCTTTATGTGTATTTTGTCGGTTGTTGTTGTTGTTGTTGTAGCAGCAGTACTCAACCCGCCGGGGTTTCGTCAAGGATCGTCTTCGTCCTCTGACTCGACAAGCCTGAGGCCGAGAAAGCGGGCGGCATCTATAGGCGCGGTCCATAGTGCTTCTGGTGTCAGGGTCGTGGGGTTAGAGGCGCATGCGAAGAGGTGTTGGGTGTTGTGTGGACCTTGCCCGCATGCAGGGCATGTGTCTGCCACTTCTGGGTTCAGCCGGGAGAGATAGCTGTTTAATCTGTGGCACCACCCAGAACGGAGTTGTGCTAGGGTGCACCTGGTCTCTCTAGGCAGTTCGGCTTCGTCGATGTTGATGGGTGGCGTCGATGTTGTCGTTTCTGGTGGCCGCTCTGTATTTCTCTGCGTCGAATGGGTGGTCTAAGCACGGCTCTACGTCGGATTTCCAGTCGTGCAGGTGACGTCTGACATGTCGGGGAGGCGGTTCATTTCGAAGCAGGGCGTTATTGGGGTGATTTCCACGGTAACAACCCACGAGGAACTGCTTCGATAGCAACGTGTTGTGCTCTTTCACCGCCAGCATCTGGCTTCCTTGGTGGAGGTGATGCTCGGACGACATGAGATGGCAGCCTGTAGCCGTGCGTAGAGCTGCATTCTGCCATGTTTGTAGGTTTCTGCACTGTGTATCGCTGGTACCCGCCGTCCATACTGGCGCTGCGTAGTTTGCCACCGACCGGCCGATTGCTTTGTACGTTGTAAGTAGGGTTTCTTTGTCGGCTCCCCAAGTGCTGCCGGCTAGTGACTTGAGGACTTTGTTCCTAGCTCGCATCTTTTCGCAAGTGGCTGAGGCGTGCGCAGAAAAGGAGAATAGGCTGTCGAACGTGACTCCCAAGATTTTGGGGTGGTTGACCGTCGGTATTTTGTTGCCATCGACGTAAACATCCAGCTCTAGCCTAACTTCCTTTGTCCAGGTGGTGAACAGTGTGGCGGTGGATTTCGCGGCGGAGATGGTGAGGCTGCTGGCAGTGAAGAAGTTTGCAAGATCGGTGAGATAGTCGCTGATTTTCCCGCATAGGCTGTCAATATTGGGGCCCGTCGCCATAATCGTGCAATATCGGCGTAGTTCACCAAGTATTTTGTCGGTGGTTTACTTGAGTGATTTTTTAGCGATTTTCAATAAATTTTTTGTGCACATCTAATTAAAATGAAGTGTGCGGTGATTGGATGCAAAAACACGTACAAAAATAATAAATTGGTTAGCACAAACATGTGCTACAACATTTAGTCTGTTCCAATAGCAGTCCGGTTTACAGGATTTAGTCAGAACTTACAGGAAGTCGTTCCTATTGACATAAAACCTGTAAGTGGGAACACATTTGAGAGAGTAACTGAGCAACTGTTCCTAGTCAGAAGTTACAGGATTTAGTCCAGAGTTTATTTTCCTGTAAGTTCATGAAAAGTGTCAAACGGTCAGCTGATTTGCATGTGCAAGCAAAAACTAACAGCGGTGAAAGCAAAGTACCTTATATTTGTAAAAAAAATGAAATTAAACAACGAAATGTTTGAATATGTATAGATTTTAATAATTATTTAGTGATATTTCAGCTAAATCAATGTTGTACAAATGACATGTAAACAAACCGACTGACGTTTTTACAGGAAGTAGTGTTTTTTGCGTTCCTATGCACTTCTGCATCTGTTCTCCTTTTACTCTCATTTGAGAAAGTAAAATTGTAGTTTGACAGTTCCACAGGTTTTAGTCCGAAGTTCAAAGGAACAGACTAAATGCTTGCATTTTTTTCTTTATGCTTCTTCTTCATATTTTTTGTTTACTTTTCACAGAAAATAACATGGCGCCGAAATTATAAACGTCAGCCAGAAAATTACTTTTTTATTTTGATTCATCTTGTCAGATCTTGTGTAGTTGGATCATGGTTAAGTAGAGTATATCAAGCAACATTGATGGGCCTTCAACAAGTACTGCTAAAAGTCTTATAAGCAACCTAGAAATAATTTTAGATTCCTCCAGCAACAGCGAAGGCTCGGATGTAGAATCTGGAGACATAAAAAATGTGAAATTAAAGCCCACACTAAGGCCTATCTTAAAGAAAAACCAGCTCATCTCGGTTAAAATCACCTCGATTGGTGGAAAACTAAACTAAAATACGACAAATTGACAAATCTGGCCCGCAAATATTTGAGCGCTCCACCCGCCAGCATTCCTAGTGAGCAATTGGTCAGTGCTGCCGGCCTTATGTACGGTCCTGCAAGAAATCGCCTCATTCGAGAAAAGGCAGCACAATTTTATTTTTTTTTAATATAATATGCCCCTTTTGAACTTTGACTACTAGATTAAAACACTGTATAGATAGGTTAAGCACTCGTTCAATGTTCTAATAATTTATAAAATTTTTAAATATTAAAAACGATGACTTAAGTTGATTATCACTTTTTTAATGTTATTCCTAACATTCGCATTCGGATTCGCGATCGCGAATGTGAGGAATATGATATTCGAAACATCCCTAGTTACAAGTATTGAATATGCGCTATTATTCAATTCTGCCTTAATTACAACACTATTCAAGCACTATGTGCACAGCTATTTTCAAGCACTATGTGCACAGGCATATGTATTTTTTTGAACAAACTTTTTCAGCTGAGAACTTATTTAAACTTCGAAGGCCAACTTGAATTAAAGGAACCAACACTAAAATGCGTCAAAATGAAAATAAAAGAGCACAAATTTCTATGTAAAGCTAAATTCTTCGGGAAGATAATAGGTTTGTTCGTCGGAAATTCAGGGAGAATTATCACTCAAAATATCAGATAGTAAGAGAAAATGCCCCCAAATTCTCTCTCAAGTAGAGAAACTTGCGCGAACGCAAATTTGCAAGTTTCCCTGTCAGCTAGTATCCACGGCTGCATTTCAAACATAACAAATTTGTATAGAATTAAAAAAAAACAGGTTTTACATGTATATTTCTTGTTAGTCCGACTTTCTTCAGAATACGCTACAATTTATTTGTCGTAGTTACTATCGGGTTTCCTATATGGACTCTGGTTGATATTGCATTCCGATTACGAATACAGTTTTTTTCAGCCAAGTACCTTTCAAATCATTGGAATTTACTTAACTTATTAAGTAAACTAGTATTTACTTACGTTTTTTATTGTAAAATAGATAAAGTTAGTAAATTTTTAAATTTAACGATTATATTCCTTTTCATTTTACAACGCTTTTCTCAACTTGGTATATCCAGACCACCATTTATACCAGGGAAGTGAACCGGATGAAAAATTTTGTGGGTTCGGTTCAGCGGTTCGAACCGCTTTTGCACTTTTGGATTGGTTCGTCAAAGCGGTTTTTTTGGTCTTTGAACCGGGGTTTCGGTTCGGTTCAACGGTTCGAAAAACAAACAAGTAACAAAGTCTAACATTAAATACCCGGCGCTGGTATTAAATTTACGACTTTCACCTTTCCGAAAGCCACCGTAACATGGTAAGCCGGGGTGTATAAATTTTGAGTAATTTAGCGTCCTTAAATTTCGAAATATTGAAGTTTCAAGCATTTCTGAAATTTACCGTTATATGAAAAGCGGACTCAATTTTAGTCTGATTTCAATAATTTTTAACGATTTGCTTTTATGTGGCAAGCACAATAGCCATACCGAGTTTGGTATAAATTGGTAGACCGGTTACCGAGATACATATACGTGATCACAAGCAGGCGGTGCCACGCCCGTTTTCCAAAAGTTTATCATAAACCAAGAAATAGGTAAAGGATTGTCGCAAGCATCAATTTTGAATAAACCGTTATATGGGAGATAGGCGTGGTTATTGTCCGATTTTGCCCATTTTCAAAACCATCCGCCCTACGCCCGAAAGAAGTGCACGTACAAAGTTTCGTTAAGATATCTCAATTTTTACTCGAGTTATCATTCTGATCACTTATATATACATTTGTCTATATCTATCTCGATTCGTTTTACCTGTTACAAACAACCGTTATGTGACCAAAGTTATAATACCCTTGTGCACAAGTGCGCTCGGGTATAAAAAATAACGCGCAAGTTTAAGTGTCAAGTGTAAAAACGCGCAACGATAAGAGTCAAGTGTCTGTCAAATGAGATGGGTTGTCTTTACATTTGATATTGTCTCATGGTAAACAAACATGGTAGGTATTAACATGTTTAACAAAAAGAAAACAAGTGGGTACATTTATCTATTAAAACTTGGTTAAAACGAACCTTTAAACCTTTATGGAAAGTGGTTCGGTTTTCGCTTCGGATCAAATATTTGTGGAAAATTTCGGTTCGGTTAATGGTTCAGTTAATTAATAGAAAAAAGCGGTTTTCCGGTTCAAAACCGGTTCGGTTCAAAGCCGGTTCACGTCCCTGATTTATACTATGAATGTAGCAAAGTTATTTATGGAAAGTTCTAGATATCAACCTAGTCTAGATATCAACCTCGTTGTAGGCATCATATCAAAGCAGCGATGAGCACAGAGAGCTTTTACTCTGCACGCTCCTATACAAAATGTAAAGGAATGCTTAAAAGAGCTTTGCCCGCGGGAAAGACACTGCCCATCAAAGAGATACAATTAAAAGACTCTAGATGTCGCACAGTGCGGCCGATTGCCAAAAAGCTGGCCAAAATTCGCAAAATAAAAGTTTCTAGATAGGGATTTTTAAGCATTCAGTTGGCTAAAGGGACCCTATAAGAATATAAAATCGTTCCTAATAACGGCCTATACCTACGGTGACCATAAATATGGATTCAAAATGAAGGACAATTTTTCAAAAGTATGCCAACATATATTTACGTAGTATAAAAATATCAAAAGAGTATTTATGATTCTAAAATCTTAATACATTTTACACTTTAAAAATTAATCACGTTTTCTTCATCGATATTAATCTTGTTTTACATGAATATTTATAAAAGTATAGTAAAACATATTATAATTACAATAGCTTACACGAAAAGTGAAAATCTTTAAAAGATTATTTTATAGGCAAATTTTGAGTCATTCAAAACGAAAACAATAACCTTTTTTTTGTTTTTTGGTACTTTTCGCAGTTATTTGTCAAAAATCGACGTCATGAATCGACTTAAACGACGAGTTACAAAGTGCCCTTTACAAAAATATATAATTTGTGCAGATTGCGCTCCATAGCATCTACATTTCTAATCCGATTTTCATTATCTTTGGCTCAAAATTTACTGTAATGATATATCTTCTTTATCGAATTTTTAAAATAATGAAAAAATAATCAAATGAAACTGCGTATTTGATTGGAAATCTCACTTTTTTCGACTTTGACGACAAAATGCAAATGGTCGCCTGTAGCACCAATAATTTTCATTGAAGTCGCCACAAGTTATATATTTTGGTAAGAGGCACATCAATACCCTTCGAGCTGTAAGTCGCTTACGTTGATTGGGAGATTTTTTCATGAGATATTGAAGAAAAGCTACGAAAAGTACCAAAAAACACTTTTTTGAAAAAATTCATCCATTGTCCGATAATTTTAAAATAACGAATAAAATGCGGGCCAAATGCAGGACACTTGGAAAAAATCAGTACATTTTCAGGTTTTTCAGGTTTGAAAAACTACGCAGGACCGACCTTTGAAAAACAGTACGGTCCTGCAAAAAACAGAACGGATGGTCACCGTACCTATATACCTCAAGCCTTTCTCCACTCTTAGTTATAGTTTGTCATTTTCATAAACGCAGTATAATGTTGTAGATATACATGAAACATTGTGAACGTGTCAAAGTGATGGCAGCAAAGGAAACCGAAGAAAGTCAAATGGAATGTACGTCCGAAGGTTAGTGAAATATGTAAAAAAATGAATAAATATTAATTCTTTGACCGACAATTTTTATGAATACAATGATAAGGGTACTTTTTTTTTCTTTTTTTTTCAATAAAATTTGGGTTTTCAAATAAAATAACAATAAAACGCTGTTGGATGCTGGCTTTAAACCTTTTGGAGATTTCTTGTAAAAGTATAAGCTATCGATTAAAACAAAATTCAGCTGCCACTATCTGCCACTTGAGTTGTAATGGACTTTTTACTGTAATAAAATAGAGTATGTGACAACTTAGTTACAAAACATTATCGGAACTGCAATAAATAGGATCATTAAAAAGAAATTCCTAACAACACACACATAATACAAGAGAGAAATAGAATAAGATTAAGAAAAAGGGAGAGAGGGACATACACATTGAATAGGGGATCTACCTATACAGGATGGTAACTTTCTGTATATCATCGATTTTTCTGTTTTACATTAATAGCCGCGGGTAATTTTAAACTTTAAATTTAATAGGTTTTCTTATTATGATTACTCTAATAGGGCTTTCGCACGAGGTGATTTTTCAGGCAACTTTTAGTTGAAAGCAAAAATCGCCTCGTCCGAACGGCCTTTCAACTAATCGCTTTCAACAAAGTTGGGTTGCCAGTCAACTTTGAGCTCGTTCAACTTTTTTTCCTTGCAACCCTGTGTTTGTTTACATTCTGTATACATACCTTTTTTTACTTTTTTACTTTTATTTTATCTTTCCGCTTCGCTAAAAGCACTTCTACCAATGCTTCGGTACCAAATTTACGCCAATTGATAAAATTTTGCGATTTAAATTCATTTTCAATAATGTAAATAACAATTCGTGTTGGATCGAAAATCGCCTCGTCTGAATAGGGATGGCAACTTTTTCACTTTCAACTTCTCATTCAATTTCTCATTCAACTTCGCATTAAACTTTTGTTGCCTGTAAAATCGCCTCGTGCGAATGCCCTATAAGAGTATACAAATGTTATGTAAAAAATAATAATTATGTAGTAAGATTTTTTTTTTATTTCTCTGTACTATCCAAGTTTATATTTGATATACATCCATATATATAATACGCGAAGGCATTTTTTGTGCAGCATAAAAGATCTGTACCGTTCGCCCGATTTTCAAAAATGAGATGTCAAATTAAAGCGCTTGGTCTGTAGATGTGCAATAAGGTTTTATTTTTTCGAAAGGAATTGCCACCTGTAGAACAATTGACTATCAACTATATAATAAGCAATGCCGTCATATAAGCATAAGGTGTCAAATTAAAACTCTTGGACTGCAGATATGCAATAAGGTTTTACTTTTTTGAAAAGAGTTGCCACCTTTCAAAAATTTTATTCAAATTATCTAAAAAAAATCAATTATTACAAAATAGGCATCAGTGGAAAGGGTTTTGAAAATATTTGCTTCTTAACTTAACTTTAGGAGGGTTGCCACCTGTTTGAAAAATTTAATTCAATTTGAATTAAGAAAATTAATTGGGAGAAATATGTTTGAACATATGGGCGGATAACGAAAGTGGCTTCAGAAGGTGGCCGTTTGAAAATATTTTGAAGAGGGTTGCCACCTTCTTGCAATGTCGAATTTAATTAACTTATCCACAAATTATATGAAATCTTTAGTTTGAATACTAAATTTTTTTTGTGGTGTTGAAAGAGGGTTACCCAAAATTGAATTCAAATTATTAAATAAGTTAAATGAATTATTAAAATATGGGTACTAATCGAAGTTAGGTTGAAAAATCTTTATTTCTGAACTATATTTAGCGGAGTTGCCCCATGTTTAATTAGTATAATTCAACTTAATTCATCAGTTGATTAAAATATGTATCGCAAAGTTAGACGAAGAATATTTAAGAATATCTTAGCGCGAAACTACTTTTCAAAAGGGCTGCCACCTCCCCAAAAGGTCGAATTTAACTATATCTATATATATAATACGCGAAAGGACTTTTTGTCCAGGTCATCAGATCTTAACCATTCGTTTGATTTTCAAAAATTACGTATCAAATTAAAGGGCTTGATATGTAGATGTGCAGTAGGCTTTTACTTTTCCGGGAAGAATGGCCACCTTTTAAAAAATCAAGTTGAGATTATTTATAAATCAATACCATCATATCCCCATCCTTCGCTCGATTTTCAAAAATGAGGTGTCAAATTAAAAGGCTTGGTTGCAGATGTGCACTGAGGTTTTACTTTTTGAGAAGAGTTGCCATAGGGATCAGGCAAAATGGTTATTAAAAGCTTTGCTTCTTAACTTAACTGTGAGAGTGTTGCCCCTGTTTAAAAAATCAAATAAAATTTTAAACAGGGAAATTACAAAGGTAATTTACAAAATGTTCCCCCACAGGGGTCTAGACTAAAGGAGTTTAAGAAGGTAGTAATTTGAAAATATTTTGAAAAGGGTTGCCACCTGCTTTAAAAGCCGAATTTAGTTATATGCAGTATTAAACTATGGGTGTTAAACGAAAGAGTGCTAAGAAATCTTCAGTTTAAACATCAAAATATTGTTTGGTGGTTTGAAGAGAGTTGCCAGCTGTTGAAAATTTTAAATTTAAATGAATTATTAAGTTAAATAAATTACTAAAAGAGGTGATTCAATCGTTCATGGGTTGGAGACGGATTTATATCTGAACTGTTTAGGAGGGTTTCCAGGTGATAAAAAAATTAAATTCAATAATTATTAAGGTAATTAAATTATGTATCAAAGTATCAGACGAAAGAGCTTTAAAAATTTTAGTTTGAAAATACTTCGCAGAAGGTTGCCACCTGTTTGAAAAGCCTAATTTATTTAGCTTTTACAGAATTTTAAGGTCTTGGAGAACTGGGTTCTTTGTTATGGTCATCAGATCTTTAATGTGAAGGTCCTCAGATCAGCACCGTCATTCTAAATGTGCATTAAGGTTTTAATTCTTAAAGTTAGGACCTTTTTAGTGGCGCACGGTGGTTTGAATTTTGTGGAAATGAAATACCGGTGCCATGTGAGACCTCTCTTCGTTCAAAAAGGGATTGTGAATGGTGTTGCCATCTGTTTAAAATGTTAAGCTCAATTTTGGCGTCTTAACGCTAGTTTTATCTAATACGTCAACGTAATTCTACAACTGTATAAAAATAACTTTGTTTTCAGATTCCAATATGTCTACTACTAATGATTTATCAAGGTTGCAGTTGTTTCAAATAATAAAGAATGTTTTGAAGGATGACATCCAAGGCGAATTTATATAAGGTGGTGTTACTAGCTCTGCTGATTTTGTGTATGTGTTTCGCCGCACGGCTTCTGATATCAAATTGAAAAATTTTGGTTGAATTTCTACACACACTCTTACAAGAGTTTGACAGTTTATGCCGCCTAAGCAAAAACAAAATACGTGTAAATTTTTGTTTTTGTACTCCTGCTATCACCTTATATTAATTCGCCTTGATGACATCAGAGTGATTTATGAAAGGATCGAAAAATTTTTGTCCGAAAACCGAAATGCGACTTATCATTTATCAGAAGACGTGAAACGGCAAATATCAGATTTGGTGTGTAAGATGAAAACAATATGGGATTTAAGTAATAGGACTGAAGAAAAATTAAAAAAAAACCCATTGGTTAAGTAAGACTGTTAATTTGGAAAAAGGTGATAAAAAAGATCCGAAAAAAATTTATCCGCAAGTAGAAAATATTGAAAAGGATTGTAAAGTAGGTCGGCCAGAATTGAGTTTTTCAGAATCATCAGAACGAACAAAGCGCAGAAAAACCAAATATCTACGAGCTACTGTTTCGACTAAAGAACTGTTATACTCAACAAGTAAATTACGATCTGAAGGTAAAACAGATTTTGCAAAAGTGGTGCGAGATATCTCGGAAGGAAGTCCAACCAAAGCTAAAAAATACAGAAAACCACTGGAGTATGGAAATTTAAATTTACCATTCACGAACGACGAGACCTTGTCACTTTTTATTGAACTTGGGTTATCTCAAGGCAAATATCAGCAGTTGCGTAATGCACATCTACAAAAAAAATTAAAAATGCTGCCATCCTATAAAAATATACAAAAAGCATAATTACAATGCTATCCGGCTGTAGGTCTTCGTTTCAATGAATATGAAGCATCAGTTACATTGCATTCATTATTAGTTCACACAACTAATCGTACTATTTTGTATCAAATGGAAGTTGTTCTATGTTTATCTGAAAAAATACAAGAAAATTTGATCTTAATCGTTAAGTGGGGATGTGATGGTAGTTCTGGACACAGTGACTACAAGCATAAAGCGGATGATGGAATCGAAGTAAGTGACGAAAATATTTTTTTCCCCTCCCTCCTCCCCCTACAGCTTGTATACAGAGACTCTGAAACGAAGGAAATAACTGTAGTTTGGAAAAATCCTAGGCCATCCTCACCAAGATGTTGTCGTCCTATGGCAATTCAATGTGCAAAAGAGTCCCTGGACTTGACTAAAAAAACAGTAAATGACGTGGAAGACCAGATAAAGAATTTAACACCATTTTAAACTACTGTTGATGGACAACTCGTGAGTGTAAAGTATGATCTTACTTTATCAATGATAGATAGTGCAATTCATTAACTGACACAATGTCTGCAATGCGTTGTTATCTATGCAACTGTACTTCAAAGACTTCTAATGATATAGATGAAATGCTACAAAAAAAAGTTAATACAGACAACTTGAAATTTGGCTTATCGTCTTTACATTGTTGGATTAGATGCTTCGAATTTTTATTGCATTTATCTTACAAATTACGAATTCAAAAATGGCAAGCACGAACTGCACAGGAAAAATAGTCGGTCGCGAATAGGAAAAAATCAATACAAGCTGCCTTTAAAACAGAACTGGGCCTCAATGTTGATAAGCCGAAAGCTGGAAGTGCCACCTCAAACGATGGTAATACAGCTCGTAATTTTTTTTTTAAATTTCGACAATCTGCGAAAATAACTGGCATCGATGAAGATATCATATATTCTTTTTATATTATGTTGCAAGCCATCTCAAGTGGTCATGAAATAATGCAGATAATTTTCGCAAATACACTGTTAAATTAGCTAAAAAAATTTTACAAACTGACAAGTGGTACTACATGCCTACTTTAGTAGGCCTGCAATAAGTTTTATTCCATCTATCGCCTCAGCTTTGCGAGAAAGAATTACAGACGAAAGACAATGGAGGACGATTTTTAGTAGCCTCGGATCCTAATATTTCGAGTTGCCGAAAATTGCCAAGTAAGCCGCTGAAATCTCTTTCTGCAGAAACTATTGATTTATTATCGTCTCCATCTGTTGGTAGAGAAGAAACAGAGCAAGAAAGTGCAGACAATAGCTCAGCGCCAACGTCTGAGTCGGAAACAGATATTGATGTCAATGACCTTGAGGACAACGGAAGTTTCTTCATGTAATATTATTTTTTAATGTACTTTCGTCCCTGCGATATTATCATATTATACTGTAATTCTATCTCTTAATTCATGTGTTATGTATACTTCTTAATTGTAATAAAAATTTTTGTGATAACATCAAAATTGGTTTTCATTTCTTTGATTTAAGTTAAAAGCCCTGAGTTATGTGAGGTGGGCTCGCTTGGGACTTAAAAAGTTCTGGGTGATGCCATATAGCATTTACCATTTTAAATTATGTAATTATGACATGAAATTTGTAATCAGCGACCCCAAAAACCTCGAAAACGATATGTAACTTGAGTATGCCCAATAATACATGATATTTTACCCTAGGGGGTGGTCGATAAGGGGTGAAGGGGGTGAGTTTTCTTACATTTAATACAAAATTTGTAATCAGCGACCCCAAAAACCCCCAAGGTTCGATTTTCGAGTGAATTACTCAAATTTTCGAATTTTGGCCAGCTTTTTGGCAATCGGCCGCACTGCGTGTCGCCCCGCCAAAAGAACTTAAATATTGCGTCTAAATATATGCACTAATTACATACGCTGCAGCGGAAATGGACGACACGCCATTTCTTTAAATGAAATTAACTGCTGCTATTAGTATGTATGTACATACAGTGCCGAACAGAAGTATTGGCACAGTGAATTTTTCGCAATATAGGCAAAGTTATTTATTATAATTTATCTTCGATAATTTTTTATAAAAATATGGTTCATTCTACACCAGAAAACATAATAATAAAATCTCTAAACTTTGTGCAAAACTCAGGAAAATTCATTAAATTTGCACACTAATCTGCAACTTTTTATTCAGATTTTCTAGAAAAATCCTAAGTATGCAGTTTTATAGCCCATTCAAATTTAGTATAACAAAGTGCAAGTTTGAAGTCGCTAGAAAATCGCATTGATTTTTGGTAATTTTTTTTCACGCAAGTTCTTCCATACAAAGTAATTCGACAATTATTTTTTGTATGGACAAAATGAGCAACACCTTCCAATAAAAAAATTGCCAAAAATCAACGCGATTTTCTAGCAACTTTAAACTTGCACTTTGTTATACTAAATTTGAATGGGCTATAAAACTGCATACTTAGGATTTTTCTAGAAAATCTGAATAAAAAGTTGCAAATTAGTGTGCAAATTTAATGAATTTTCCTGAGTTTTGCACAAAGTTTAGAGTTTTTATTATTACGTTTTCTGGTGTAGAATGAACTATATTTTTATAAAAAATTATCGAAAATAAATTAGAATAAAAACCTTTGCATATATAGCGAAAAATTCACTGTGCCAATACTTTTGTTCGTCACTGTATGTATGTTTATACTAAACGTGAGGAAACATTTTGCTTGCATAGTCTTCTGTTCCCTTTTCACCGCAGGTTTAATTATTTTAATATCTATTTCAAAATTTTATACAAACAAGACTAAAAAGTATAAAATAAATAAAATAAAAAAACTTTTTAATATACAACGCTTTTATAAATGGACTAAAATTTAGAAAATAAAATTTCTCAGTCCTATAGACTTTGTATTGATAACTTTTGATATTGTAATTTAACCAAAAGTCATTATAATCCATTTATGAAATTGAAAATGAAAAGCGTGGGGCGCATGTAATATACCTCAACTGATATGAAGGGTAATATAGTTATGAATGTGGATATATGAATAACGACCGCTTTAAATCGATCTCAAATTAGTACTTTCTCTGTAGAAATGTTAGGTCTATGTTATGTAGTTTGACTATTGTCAATTAAATCTAATGCTTTGTATTGCATATGCTCCATGTTTTTCGTTTTCAATCTCGTAAATGGTTTATAATGACTTTTGCAAAAATTTCAATGTCAAAAGTTATCAGAACAAATTCTATGGGACTGAGAAATATTATTTTCTAATTTTTGATCCATTTATAAAAGCATTGTATATGAAAAAGGTTTTTTTTAATTTATTGATTTAATAATAATAATTTTTAATTCCTTTAGAAAAAACCATAAATTTGCTATTTAGGGCAGCACGCGAAAGCAAATCTATGGACCTGACGCATACAGCAACAGAGGCGACTACAGATATTCCACTTTGGAGGCAGGTTGTGCTCCGTGGAAATGGCGAAATTTCATCAAGCAATGTAACGGATTTAATAGTTGATATTTCCTTGGAGAGCCGAAAATCAAAGTGCTGCCGTCGTGATGCTTATGTTCGCAGTGATTGTTGCAATTGTTCTCAACCGTTGTGTGAATTCTGTGGTCACTCATGTGCTGAATGTGGCATATTCTTATGCGATAGTTGCGTTTCATTGTTGTAAGTTGGTTGAATTTCTTAAGTTAGAATAAAATTTTAATAACTTCTATTCTTACAGTGGATGCGGCAATGTCGAAAGACCCATATGTGAAAAGTGCGCCTTATTTCAGAACTTATAAAATATTTTATACGTACGTATTTGTATAGTTAAGTGGTCCGAATAACATTAAGGCATTTCACCTAAACGAGTAAATGCCTCCTTACCACGTAAACCTCGTAAACTTACTTTTGGGTAGCAAAGCAACGTCAGTTGGATTGCCGATGGGCAACGCCACTGAAACGAAAATATATATTAAATAGCAATTTTAGTTAAGTACTAAAAGTTGAAAATAATAGAGTTTTGAAGTACCAGCAACCATGACTTGAGTTAAAAAAAGCTACAGCAGAAACTGTTAAAAAAAAATAAATATATTCCAGCCGGTTCTGCAATTCACTTTCGAGTGAATTTGAGTAAAGTGCGCTTTGAATTCAAATTGGCAGGGTTTGAAATTCACTTGGAAGTGAATTGCAGAACCTGCCCGATTTTCGCAATCAAAATTTTCGCGGCAACCACAAAAACGCAGTTGTCAATACAGCAACTCTGTTGCCAACTTTAAGGGGCCAGTTGCCATCTGAAATACAATTTCAGCCATCCATAATCGACCCCGCTTATTTACGAGGTTTACGCTGTTACGAGACATTTCCGTATTTAGATGAATACCCATATTGTTTTTCTCTATATATTGTAATACCTGCGTGAGCTTTACGTCATATTTATAATTTTCTTGTTCGAATTAACTTAATAAATTTTTAGTTATTTATGTTCTTAAAAATCCCAGTATTCTATTCTAATTTCAATTTTTAATTAGTTATTAATGTTAGATTTATGTCTTCTTCAACGACAAATTTGGAAGGGAATATACATGCAGTCAACGTCAAAAATATGAGTACCCTGACGTTTCCTCATTTTAGTAAAATAATGTGCAAGTCTCAAGTCTATAAAATTTACCGTTGATTTTTGAGATTTTTTGTCGAGGGTTTTGCGCATTGTCAAAAAAATCTCAACGGTAATTTTTAGTGACTTGAAACTTGAACCTTATTGAACTAAAATTAAATTGCCTACAAAACTGCACACTAAAATTTTTTTTTAAGAAATCGAATTGAAAAGTCGAAAATTTTTTGGTATATCTTGAATTTTCCCCAAGTTCTATATGAAATTAAAAAAATTGATTATGCTGGTTTTTACTGTAGAATGAATTATATTTTAATAAAAAAATGTAAAAATTGAAATGGAAAAAGTAAAGAATATCGTCAAAACCTCTGGGTATTAATATTTTTGACGCTGTGTTATTCAGGGTTTCCAAGGTTAATTTTAACGATCATGCTTATTTCAATGTATAAAGCTAAGTACGGGCCTGTTAAAAAAACGGTCAAGAAATAAATTAATACTAGTGAACCCGCACGGCGTTAAAACGCCCAAGACAGGATTTCCAAAACCTACAAACTATTCCAAATGTTAATCAGGGTATAAGCGATACGAGTGTCATATTTCTTCTTAATTTGTGCAACCGTTTCTCATAGTCGGTTTTTAATATTATCAAATTTTAGATCACCCAGTACCGATAAAATTTTCTAATTTCAAAAAATAAAATCTTATCGAACATCTACAGGCCAAGGTCTTTATATTGACCTTTCATATTTCAGAAATAGACAGGGAGGTTATACAATTTATTTCCGAGTAAACTTCTACAAAGCTCAATTTTCAAGCCCCTTCCGATTGATATCCATCCTTTAAAATTTCATTTAACCTATTAAATAATTTGAATGCAGCTTATAAAATACGTGGCAACCCTCCTAAATATATTTTTGATTTTTTTTTTTAGATAATTAGAATATAATTTTTAAAGTTGGCAAATCTGCAGTCCAACCAAGCCATTTAATTTGACACCGCATTTTGGACAATTGAACGAACGGTGCGGATATGATGGCATTGATTATTAAATAATGTGAATTCAATTGTTCTACAGGTGGAAATCGTAACATCCGTTCACGGATCGAAAATCATACGAAAGAAATTTACGTGAGACGTCAGGCTGTATAAGCTGGGCTCGAATCGTCACATACGATATCGTACTACTCGTCACGTAAAAACACATTTTTCGGATTATGACATACGTGAACGTACTCTTTGTCCCATTTTGTTTATACTGCCTGACGTATCACGTAATTTTCTTTCGTATCGTTTTCGATCCATGAACGGATGTTACGATTCGAGCCCTGAATGTGACAAAGAGTACCTTCACGTATGTCATAATCCGAAAAGTGTGTTTTTACGTGACGAGTAATACGATATCGAATTTGACACCATATTTGTGAAAATCAAGCGAACGGTGCAGATATTTTGTCCTAGACAAAAAATCCCTTCGCGTATTATATCTGTGTTCGTATGGAACTGTAGCTTCTGTCGAAAGGCTGGCTTTAGTATAATGCGGCATTCGCAGCATATAATTGCGAATGACTCACTGGCGCCGAACCGTTATAGAACTTTTGGCAAATAAACATACAGAAATAGTTCCGATACTAGCAAGTCAATATTCTTATTAAGTCTCATCAAAAAGTTCCTTGTCGATTCCATTCGAACACGAATATATATACATAGATTATCATGCAGGTTCTGCAACTCACCTCCGAGTGAATTTCAATCAAATGCGCTTTGAATTCAAATTGGCAGGGGTTGAAATTCACTCGGAAGTGAATTGCAGAACCTGCAGGCATTTGGTGTATGGAGTTTTGACATCTGATATTTTACAGCTTGCCGTCTCACTTTTTCTTCCGAAATGGAAGTGGCATATATTTCTGTTGAAAACAAGAGTACCGTGTACTCTTCACAAACAAACTTTAGCAAACCATAGTAGAAAGCGTAGCAAATTTCTTAAGAGCTTCGTACTGCTTAAGAAAATTTGGCTCAATACATTTTTCTTGACCATTTTTTTGGCGTTCTCTTATTCGTCGAAAATTTTACAAAATTTTTTTATTAACCCGTAACTTTAATTACATTCCTGCATGGAAACAAAAATTTTATACCAATGGTTTGTCTCTACGGGAAGGCATTGGTGTTCTTGAAAAGATTAAAAACAATTTATCTCAAATAAAGAATAACGAATATTTAAAAAAATTAAAACGACCAGCACAGATCTCTAGTATTTGAGAATATCAAGCAACACTTGATTGTCCATTGTAATTTTTCAATCCTTAAAATAAACTGAATAAAAAACATAAACTGTACACTAAATTTTGCTGTTTTGCGGGCATATTTACTAGTGTCTGACCAAAGCTGGAATTTTAGCCGAAACCGAAGCCGAATACTAGGTACTATTCAATATTCGCCCGAATACCGGAGCCGAACATTAAAATTAAGTTTTACGTCTCAAAAATAATAGGTCTTAGATTTTTTATTTTGTAAAAAACATATATATATTTTTTTTAATAAAAGGAACGCCTTACCAACATACATACATAGTCATACATACATAAGACTGCATCACTCCCCATACAAAAAAAAAATCGGTACTATTCTTCCATTGGAATTATAAAATCTATTATATTTTAAGACGTCCACCAAAATATTTCGAAAAAATATTGAGATTTAAGTGAGCTGGACCAATTTCAAAATACCTCCAAAAAATAGATTCTTAAAAATTTTTTTGAAAAAATCCCCTCAAATGACAAAACGGGTTAAGCTTAAAAAATTTGCATAAAAATATTAAAAAAAAATTTAAAAAATCGTATGAAGATTTTTTATGCTGTTTTTTAACTTTTTTCAAAGTTTGGTATAAGAAAAACTTGAATAACTGAGCCTAAACTCTTCTGATTTAGACTTAAGAGCTGTCGGTGGAAATGTATTTTCTCACGCTTTTTATTTCTTTGCTAATAAACTCATTCAAAGGATGAAAGAGAAAGGTAGGATGAACGAACGTCATTCAAAGATGAATTAAGATGTGTTGGTATTTGAAAAAATAAAATTTGGACACGAATGATTTTTTTTTGACAGAAATAAAAACAGTGTGAAAATACCTTTCTACTGAGATCCCATAAGTCTGAATCAGAATAGTTTTAGCCCAGTTATTCAAGTTTTTCGTAAATCAAACTTTGAAAGAAGTAAAAAAACAGCATCATAAATCTCATTCTTACGATTCCGTTGAAAAGATTTTTAAATATTTTTATGCAGATTTTTTAAGCTTAATCTGTTTTGTCATCTGAGGGGACTTTTTTCAAAAAGTTCTTTACGAAACTACTTTTATTCATAAAAAACTTCATTTTTGGAGGTATTTTCAAATCGGTCCAGCTCACTTAAATCTTAATATTTTTCCCAAATATTTTGGTGAACGTCTTAAAATGTAATAAATTTTGTAATGCCGGCGGAAAAACCGCAACTTTTTTTGGTGATGGAGTCTAACATACATACGTCAGGCAGTATAAGCAGGGCTCGAATCGTAACATCCGTTCACGGATCGAAAACCATACCAAAGAAAATTACGTGATACCGTCCGTCGTATAAGCTGGGCTCGAATCGTCACATACGATATCGTATTACTCGTCACGTAAAAACACATTTTTCGGATTATGACATACGTGAACGTACTCTATCCCATTCAGTTTATACGTTGTAACGAAGCGTTTTGGTAACCCCGACGCTTCTTCTACAATGCTGGGGTATACTCGCCGTGTCCAGGGTTCGTTACAATAAGTTTGTAGTTTCGGAGCTCTTTATTATTTAAACTTTACTTTACTTTATTATTTAAACTTCCTTAACTTCTATAAAGAACATATAACAAATAACAACTGCAAAAATTCGGTGGCGTCACTTGCAGTGGCTGGGTAACGGCTTCTTGTTCCGTTATGGGCCCGTTAGTCTGTAGTGGCGTGGCTTCAGTTCTGATGGGAAACGCTCTGCTGGCGCCGCTGAGTGGCGCGCTACTAACGTCGGTAAGTGGTGCTCTGGCCGCGTCGGTATATAGCGCTTTTGCAATGTGAGTTGCGCTCTGGTCGCGCCGGGGAGAGGCGCTATAACACAGTCGGTGGGTAGCGCTCTGGGGACGCCGGTATGTGGCGCTCTCGCAATGTCGGAGAGTAGCGCTCTGTCGTGTCTGTGTGTGGCGCTCTGGTGGCGTTGGAGACCAGCGGCCTTGATGGCGCTCGGCTGGCGGCGGTAGGTAGCGCTCTTGTTGGCGTCACTCGGCTGACGGCGGTAAGTGGCGCTCTTGTTGGCCCTGCTGACGTCGTTCTGTTGATGGCGGACGAGCGGATGTCGTCCGTACGCGACTTCATGGTAGGCTGCGGTGATCAAAGCCGGTTTGGTGCTCCCTACTTCCGAGCGGTGATGTCTTGTGGTGTGATCAACGACGCACAAGCAATCCCCCCGTTCGGTCGTAGTTATTTAGCTCCTTACTCGTACTTACGGCTCCCTACTACTGAGTGGTGTGTCTTGTGGACGCACAAGCAATCGTTCCATTCAGTCGTAGCCGTTCAAACGCGACCACAGCTCCGTCCTGACTGACTGTTGAGCGGCTGTGTTCTATGTTTAATAGGCTGTGTGCTCACGATTGAGAGAATACAAAGGTTGCGCCGATCTCGGTACCGCTATTTTTCTCTTAACGAATTTGACAGAATCGTTGTTTGCATGACGTCACACTGGTGCAACTTGTTTACGTTTTCCTTTGCATCATTTTTTCTTCTTCTTCCATTCTTGCTCACGTTTTGGCATTTCTCTCTCGCAATTGCACCAGTGTGACGTCACACAAAAGTTATTCTCAAAAATCCTCTCTGATCGGCGCAATCTTGTATTCTATCATTCTTGCTGTGTGCTTGGTGTTGCGTGGTCGCACAGCTACATGTTGCTGAGTGATGTTGCGTTGTCATGGCAACGAAGAGGTTGTCGGGTGTTGCTATGACTTGTGTTGCTGTAGTTTGTTGGGTGACTTGTGTTGCTGTGGTTCATTTCTTGATGTATTGCTGGTTTACGTTATGGTTGGTTGTGTGGGCTTAATTTCTTGTCGAACATTTAGTCCTCACAACGTCAAAGTATATGGTGTCAAGTTAACACTACCTACTATTTTTTCGTAAAAACGGGAGCTACAAATTTTTTCGTTCCACAACAAATTTACAAAAAAAAACACTACAATTAATGCCGTAGTTAACTTTTTCAATTTCAAAAAGTGTAGTGCTAACTTGACACGTTGTTTTAGTGTTTGTCTAAACGCTATTTTCTTGCTTAATTTCCTCGGCCCTGGTTATCAACAATGATGTATTGGCAACTTTTAATCTTCCTCAAACACGGCTTTGAATCATATAGTGCACGCCATTTGACCGAAATACCTTTTCTATTGAATTCAGTGGCGAGCAAGGTTTACTGGTTGGCAACTTAAAAAAATAATAATTGCCCCCCCTTAGTCTAGAACCGGAATTTTCGTAATTCGTAATACGTAGCAACGCTACGAAAAACGAAAAATCCACATCTGCAACCCTTGCGGAAACATGTGCAGCATTGCCAGCTATCAGTTGTTTATCGAAAATAGCTGAATGAAGGAAAACAAGGAATTGAAAAAACACCCATCATGTGCTTGTTTATTGTAAATTTGGTTAATGATTCTGATGTATGTATATGCAATTATAGCAGCAGAGCAATCGGACGCTATGGCAATGGAATCACAAAGGTATGCAGAGCTGTCGGCTATAGTAACCATGGGCGCATCTATGTCAGCTTCTGGTTGAATTGTTGAACCACAAGCCAGAACTCCTCCTATGCCTGAAGCTCTGGTTCTCAATCCAGTTAATGCAATAACAGCTTCTTCCAAGCCATTGAAAACATGCACTTTGTTAGGTCCACCGCCTCTTGCGCTTGCTTCTATAACCCTTACTAAGTAGAATTCTCCTCTCTGTGTTGCGGGGAACAGGGGCTTCCGCATGTCAAAGGTATACAACATTTCTTGTGCATATCACTCCAGCTACGCCGTCCATAGTATTTTTGCGCAGAACCCATATCGAAATTTGCAAACAAGTGCATATTGCAAACCGAGTTGATTAATAAGCTAGTGGTAGTAAATTTGAAACATTTATCTTAAATAAAATGTGAATCCTTTGATTACACGTGTATGTTAAAGTTTTTGGATTCGGGTTATGCGTTTGGACACAACAACCGAAAATCATTGTACAAATAACTAAACCAGACCCAAGTTTCTTGATAAGGGGCAACAAAGATTTTGTTTTGCTCGTTTATATAAAGCAGTGGATAAAAATATACGTATATGCGAAAGGCAAATTTATCTGTTTAAATGAGCAATACCAATATTTCTTGTAAACACACATCGATTTACATCTTTTATTTCGCCTCCGACACAGAATTGTTTTCGTACAAAATTCACGATTGAGAACGATCATTCTATCATTCTTGTACAAAATTACGCAGAAAAGCTTACTCGTTCGTTTTTAGGCATGCCATTGTTACGAATTTCGAAAATCCGATTCGGATTGCAGCATACTATTTCTACGATTCGTAGCAAAATCCGAATACGAAAGAGTTGCAGAATAGGGGTGTTTGCTCGTTTATATAAAGCAGTGGATAAAAATATACGTATATGCGAAAGGCCAATTTATCTGTTTAAATGAACAGCACCAATATTTTCTGCAAACACTCATCGATTTTCATGTTGTTGTTGTTGTAGTTGTCGATTTTCATCTTTTATTTCGCCTGCGACACACAATTGTTTTCGTACAAAATTACGCAAAAAAGCTAACTCGTTCGTTTTTAGGCATGCCATTGTTACGAATTTCGAAAGTTCGAAAAAACGATTCGGATTGCAGCATATATTTCTACGATTCGTAGCAAAATCCGAATACGAAACAGTTGCAGAATAGGGGTGTATATATAGTTACCGAAAATTGAAAAAGCCGTGACTAATAAATGATGGGGGGAGTTGTAATTCGATGAAATCCATAATATAAATCAAAAAGTGAGTTTTGAATTTTCTTTAGTTATGCCTTTTTGCATATCAGCGATGCATGAAGAAGTTTATGATAACACAGGTTTACAAAAAAAAAAGCTTATGCATATTAAACCAAACCTATATATCTCTATGTTATTCGACATGCTGAATGCGAATCTGAGGTCCGTTAGCCTCCATCACGTCAGGTTCGGGGCCATTTGAAGTTCAAATAGGGAAAAATTCATTGAATAAACCTGAAAATTCAATAAAATTCATCGGAATTTGACCTTGGAATGACCTTGGCATGACCTCCAGATGACCTTGAGGAATCAAGGGACCTCCATACCCGGTTTCTGTGACAACAAAAACATTTTTTTTTTTAAATTTTTATTGAATAAATTTTATGTCCTGTTTGACCTTCAAATGACCTCGAAGCTGACATTATGAAGGTTAACGGACTCGGGCTCAGCGAATGTAAAACCTTGGCCTCTATTATGAGTTGCTTCGATTTTCGATCTTCGCTGGCTATCGAAGATCGAAAGTGAAATTCGTATTATGAGCTATGCAAGCGTGTCGAAATTTTCGTTGAGTATCGAATTTTCTGTCGAACAGAATTTTGCTTTCGTTGATGTAGCGAAATGTTAGAAAATTTTAAAAATTTAAAATTTAAAAAATTAAATTAAAAAATTTAAATTTTAAAATTTAATTTCAAACAATTTGTATTAATTTCAAGCAGTTCTAACGCCGTGAATAGTAAACACAAGCTCGAAAGTCTGGTTTTACATATGAAAGAAAATCCCTATACGCTGTTGGCACGATCTCTGAAAACAAAATCATGGGGCTGTTTATAGTTTAATATATTTTAAATTGATTTGGATCACAAAATTTCTTAAATATATTGTATGCGAAAATATATTCGAAAGACTGCACTTAAACTCTCACGTTTTCTGCTCCTGGCCAGGTTTTTAAGCCCTCATCCTCTGACGAATCGTTTGTTCATAAATAACACATAATTATGTATATTTTATCCCCGAAATGAACTTTTCTAATCATGAGGCGAAATTCCCCACAGTAAGAGTTGCCGTGCGCGCAAAACGAAAACGGCACACACAACCCAAAAGTACTCCTCGGGGACCAATTGGTGAAAAACTGAGAAAAGGTACTGTTTATACTGTGATGTAGGTTAAGTATAATATTCATCTTTAATGTATGCTGATATTCATGCTTAATGAAGAATGATATCAATAGTTAAGTACATAATTAACGCTTGCGTTTTATAAACTGTAAAACTCAAATCGTAATTATAGCACTGAATGGAGTTTTCTTAAATGTAAGTTTAAAATTAAAAAAAAAAGTCCATTATGAGATTATATTTTTATGAAAAACGTAAATTTTGTGAATTTATCAAGCAAAATTCTAAATTTCCGAATATATTTAAGTCTTTATTAAAAGAAAAACAAGGTTTGTATAGTTATACAGACCCCAATGCCTGCCAGCGCATCCGCCCATACAGTTCATCTACAAGTTATAAGCGTTTTCAGCATTTAACAGTTCATTATCATGTACGGTGTAATATAACAAGTTATACACTGAACTATGATAATCTGTACTAGTATCTATAATAATAGACAATAATTTGCAATATTTTTACACTTTTGCAATTAATTTCGGTCATTATTACACAGTCATGACTTGTGCCATTTTGCCATAGTACGGTTGTTGCTCCCTTTCATACCACAGTAATTTTGTATACAACTCTGAATGAACAAAATGCATGCTCCTTCGCATTATCAACCCTGATCAGATTTTACCCCCCGAGGAGTACTCAAAAAGGTTTATTACTGTATATACTTTGCTCATAATAGGGGCCATAGGTTTGGTTTAATATGCATACACTTTTTTTTTTTTTGTAAACCTGTGTAATCTTTCAATTTTTATATGAGAATTAAAGTCGGTTTTGTTTTTTGCTTAAAAATTACTTGTTTTATATACATCTTGAGATTGATTTATAAGCAACAAAAAAGAATATTATAATCTTTTTGTCTTCAGTTAGCAGGTTTATACTCTTAAGGCGACAATGATAATCCTTATTTAAATTACACACCTATTAATACAAATGTATATACATATGTATGTTGTGGAACAAAGAGGTTACAAGATATTGGACTTACATTTTAAGAATAATAAATGTACATATGCACAGGTATAATACGAATTCACACTTTGCCCTTGAATTTGTGGTACTTTTTATGATCTTTAACGTACAATTCATATACTTGTCGAGCGGCTTCATTAGAACATCGCAAGATAAAACGTCCAACACGATGATCGCAAATTCCAATTAAATCGTAACAAACGTTATCAATATGAGTTTTGATCTTATTCAAAGAAAATAAATAAGAATATTTAAATTTTATTCACCAAGCATAGCATGTAAGTTTCAACTTACCTTCGGATATAAAGTTGTCGCTCGTTTATTGGCCACCATTAAACCAATGACAAATGTGAGAACAAAAGGCGCCACACGCTTGACATGCACACTGTGGGCAGCGATCAAATGCATTAAAGCCTCCACTTTCATCGCCAGCTCTGCCAAATCCTCCAGCTCGGTTGACGATAACGCTGCATCCTTTTGACGATCACTCTTATACCATACAATCGATTGTATGAGATCTTTAAAAATATGCGTAAATTGTGGCACTCTGTCCATAAGAAGTACATGTCTTTGTCGTATGAGACCGCCAACCAAATCTGTCATTGACCAATGCAATCGCTTAAAAGTGCTCAAATTATTTTCAGAGAGTGCGAACCGTTTAATATTGATATCCATTAAAAAGGCAAGTATGTCATCTATAGTATCCATAGAAATGGGTATCTGGAAGTAGTTATGGAGATTTTTAGTAGCTAGGATGGATTCATAGGTATCTAAAAAACCTTGGAAGAGGTATTTTTGGTTTTTTTTCAGCCCGAGGTCGAAGAACAGAATTAAAAAAATTACACAAGTGTACATAAATATTAGGATTGTTTAAGGTTTTATGTATATCAAAAGAAATACATCTTTCAACAATCTGCATTTCAGTCATAAAATATAAATGTTTAGCCCTTTATACCATTTTGTTCTCGACTAACGACTGCTGCGCTGCCAGTATTGCGAATACTTGTTCCTTGTCCACAAATTGCTGTTTCTCATCCTTTACGAGCCTCAATATGATGTTGCAAGTAATAGATTTAAATTTTTCGTTGAAAATCTAGCAAACATTGGTAAAACAAGTAAGTCATTGGTTGAATTGACAAAGGATTTAAAACTTACAGCGCCCTTTATAGTACTAAATGAACATTTTGCTACCAACTCAAGACAGCGTAATATATTTCTAAACTCTTTCAAGTCATCCAAATTCTTGGCTAGACTGTGCAGTGTTAAGAGCAGATCTTCATTTGTCTTGTTACCAATGATCATCTTTACAGTCATCTCAGTTGTCTTTAAAGCATTCGCTTCAATTAGGTTGGATGCGTTTAAATCTGCATTCAATTGCTCCCAGTAATGGCTGAGCACAAATTCTATCTCGTCCTGATCCAAGTGTAGCAACTGCCGATGATTTAGTGCCACTTGCAGCAGACGTATGGCATGTGGATTACGATAGTCCATCTGGGGAAAAAATTAATATTGCTTAAGCCAAATATCAAAAATATAAAATGCCAAATATGTTTTACCGAATGTCCAATATATATTTTACAAATGCGTCTGAAGTTATCATTCACAATAACTCCAGACTTATTTTCGCCTTTGGCATTATCAGCAGACGCGTTTGTAAGTAAAGCATTTGCAAATGGCGCGAAACCGGCCAAGGTTTTTTCCACAAATCTCTTATATTTTTTTGCATGACTATCAACTGAGGTGTCCGTGTTGGATTTTTCGGCGTGTTTGCTAAAGTATGCTGTTATGTAATTGGAGTATATAGCCAGCATACGTTCAAAATGTTTACGCATGCGTTTAGCGGCAGGTCCACCAAGTGCTGCAAGTGTTTCTATGGCGATCAATAAAAGTCGGCGCTGATCATCGCTAAGTTTAGTATCAGAACTCTGCGTAGATTCTAAGTTGCTAGCGTAGGAAGCGAGAAATTGTTCGCTGCCCTTTTCCTCGCATTTAATAGTGTGAAACACATATTCATAGAACTGCCATGCGCCAGAAACAGGTAAAATTTTGAAGATTGTTGTTAAAGCGAAATATTTAAATATTGGTACATGTTGACCGAAGTGCAGAAAATCTGTGAAATGATGTTTTATTTAAAATGATGTCACAATTTTGAAAACTAAAGACATTTAGGGCCGTTTTCCGAAGTAACCTTTAACTTTAAAATTACAGATTACATGAGAAAACGGGCCTTAAAGTATTATTTTGCAGCTAGGTATAAATTTTTTATTGCGAAGTCGAACAAGCTGCAAATAAATACGTTTCAAATTATCAACTCTTAAATGCTTTTGTACCTATCATGATCTCAAACACTTCTTCTGCAAACTTTTCGAAGTCTGTTGAATTCAATCTATTTAAATCGCTGTAGAATGCCAAAAACAACGTGAATACAAAAATTTTACTTTGTTTACGTAGATGTCCCAACGGCAATTGTCGGCATAGGCTAATAATTTTTTGTATTTCTTCAACATCGGGTTGTTGACTCAGCTTGCAATCACCCGCAGCGTGCCCATCAACAATCGCAATCAGTTTCAGTAGTTCCTTATCTGCCGTATTTTGATCAGCACGTATATACGCGTTTAATGTATCGAAACTGCAATTCAAAGTAGCCAAGATAGAACCCTTGGCAGCTGCTCCGAATATTTGGGACAAACGTGCCCCCAACGCTACTGCCAGTGTTTCCAATAATGCTAGGTCTTCTGCAATTGCCTTAATTGCTGTAGGTGCATCCAGTAGCTGCTGCAAAATGCTATCCTTTTGTTTCTCTTTCAAGTGACTGACAAACCACTTTGTGCTGGGTACTTGTTGAAGCAGCCGCGCAAGTTCACCCGGCAATTGACCATCAGCCAGACTTGTCAGCAATGACTTTTGTAGATCAACCGATTTAATATTCGACGACGCTTGAACGAGTGATTGTGCTTGCGCGCGTTGTAGCATCAACCGATTGAAAAGAAATTTGCACTGCGATTTACCAAAACTCTGCACTCGTTCCTGTAATGATGTCCACTCCTCTGTATTTAAAAAAGCGTGTATGCCTTCTGAACGTAGTAATAGATCACTTTCGAATCCATCTGGACGATAATAGTAAAGTAATAATTCAAAATTTGTTACGTAAAAGGCACATTCAAGAAATGCGCAAGTTGTACGACTATTATGCCCCTGAGAAAGCAAAAGACGTCCGTATTGTGCGAGCACTCTTTCGGTAACTCGAATCTGTTCATCAACTTCGTTTGAAAATTTATCACACTGCTCAACCAGACGACAACCAGAAAAGTACTCACAAAGGAGAGCAGAGTGAAGATCCAAGAGGAAGAGGTTATTCTCTTCACGCATTGCATCTGGCTGATTAAGCAATTTTTCAAGTAATTCTTTTAGAGAGTACAGTAGTGATCGCCAAATAACCAGTGCGGGCTTCGAAACGAGACCGGTAATCAATTTGGAAAAAGCAACACCAACACTCTCTGTTGGCCATGCTGCTCGTAGATAAGGAAAATTGCCTTCACAAATGTTTGTGCTGTTGATAGTGGATCTAGGTTCTATATTGTAAAACTCTTTGAAAATAATGTGCAGATAAGTACTTTCATCGTTCGACGTTGCAATGAAAGGTTTAGGCTTCTTGGCAGGCGTTTCTACACCTTCTCCCGATTTACGCTTCAAATTCCTCGGCGTTTTACGGGTTGATAATATTTCAAATTTATTTAACCACTCTTTTAGACTTTTAAGCAAGTTAAATACTAGTTTTTCAGCACGACTTAATCGACGAAACATATCCATTAGAGCTACAAGATATTCGCTAAATAGAATATGATCTTCGGTGTCGTTCTTTTCGGCTACGATCATCCAGGTTGTTATCTATTAAAGTATTGAGTTTAATACCTGTTTCTTAAAAGAAACCTATTCATATGCTCACAAATTTTTACAGTACCTGGAATATATCCTGTTCCAAAATCAGTGGGTTGAGACGCAAGGCAGCACACAATAACATAAGAACTTCTCGCAAGTGCGTTTGTTTGCATTGTTGAATGCACGTTAAAAGTTGCTCGCCCAAATACGTCATAGTCGGTGTTTGATTTCCTAAATCCATTTTGAAATTTAAATTAATATCATATTTCCGAAAAATTTCCAAAGTATAAGCAGCTGCAGTTAGCATTAGTGAGATTTTAGTGGTATTTTGTTTCGCGACTTCTGTATGCAGTTCTTTGAAAACATGTTGTATTAAATTTTGTAGAAAACTTTCCACGCCACGTCTATTAACAATCCCACATTCTAATGTTACAAGTCGGACCGGCAACGGTAGGATTGTAATACGTTCGACGAATTTTTCATCTGGTAAGTGATCTGTAAGCAAGCGTTCTAATTGTAATAGTTCATCGAAGAAGCAAAGTGAATGTGTTCGCAGCAACAAGATTACTCGCACCAGCGGTTGTAATATAAACGATCTGTAGGAGTGATCGTAACGTTTTGTATTGCCAGTTCTTTTAACGTGATCTCTCAAATTACCAACGGTGCTGGCAAAGAATTCGCTTTCCTTGGCGTTGTTCATAACCCTCGTTGTTGCAGAAATTAAACCCTTTTGATTCGATGTAAACTGTTTTAAATACAACTCATAACCATGGAGTAATGATGAATAAACACGCGCATGTATGTCATAATCTGTGCGATACAGATCCTGCAAGACTTCAAATTCGCATAATCGATACAAAAGCTTTGGCCAAATGCATGTGATTTGTTGTGCGCTATTTTGCAAACACTTTTTAGCTAAATCCAGCATCATTTCTGCGAATTCCTTTTTAGTAACTCGATCTATCAATCCCGGCTGTGCACGCATTTGCAACAACTCATCAAACTCATCGTGGGGTATTTGTTCGGCTGGAAGTTTTGCAGCTTTAGAAGCCAGCCAACTCAAAATTAGCTGGTATTTAATAGAAAGTGTGAATTCCGCAGAGTTCCACGCTTTCAAGCCAAATCTAAAGTTTTCAATGAATGACTTTTCACTGCGATTGAGCCACCGCAAAAATTCTAAATAAATATATTTAAAGTTAATTATCAAGTAATCCACATGGAAAATATGTAAAATACCTTCTTCGGATGACATTGTTTGTTTATTATAAAATTTATAATTTTTGATAAACCACTAAATACCAATTTTGCGCTAACGGCTAGGAATGAAATGATACGAGTAAATACGAGTACATACTCGATACTTTCCCATCGACACCAAGTAGTTTTGGTATCGATACTTTTGAACCGAGTACTGAGTAGATATCAAAAATCAAATACTCGTATCACCTGATTTACATGATTGAAGTACTTGGAAGCAAGTTTTTGGTTCTTTAAATGGGAAACGTCGACGGCACAGACGCATGCGTAGTCGTCCCTTTACTTCATACCGGCCGTCTTCACGTGCTGGAAAATCTCGTCGCGTGACGACGCATGCGAGAAACCGCACGTGTAGAACGCAAAAAGGACGAAGCATGCTTTTTCTCGCATACCGAGCGGTATGCGAGCTCTCGCTCGCTTTCAACTGTCATTTTTGTTTTTTGACAGATGTGTTCTCATTTCGCAGAATTTTTCAGAGTAGCAACATCGTTTATTTTGGAGGCAAATACAAATTTATAGGCAGCCATTTTTCATTTGAAAATAGTATACATCTCTTTATGCAGATTTTCTAATTTTCTTAAACTTTTAAGAGCCTGCAAAGCTTGAACCTTCTTGGTTAACGACATTTTACAAATGAAAAAGTATGCTGTCAAATGGCCAGTCAACAAAACTATCTCGCTTGCGAGAGAAAAAAGCAGAACGCAAGCGAGATTTTCAAGCATGTGAAGACGGCCGGTTATTACACCCTCTCTTCCAAATGCGAGCAGATTTGAATCATGATCTAACTACACAAGATCTTACAAGATGAAGCAAAGAAAAAAGTAATTTTCTGGCTGACGTTTGTAATTTCGGCGCCATGTTATTTTCTGTGAAAAGTAAACAAAGAATATGAAGACGAAGCATAAAGAAAAAATGCAAGCAATGTTGTTCACATGTTTGTGCTTACCAATTTATTATTTTTGTACGTGTTTTTGCATCCAATCACCCCGCACTTTATTTCAATTACTTTTACACAAAAAATCACTTAAAACTCACTGAAATAAACTACCGACAAAATACACATAAATAAAGAAGCAAAACAGAAATAGCAAACTTTAAAATTACGAACGTCACACACATTTTTCTCAATTGCTATTACAAATGGCTGCTTCTCAAGCGGTCAGATCTGTTCTAATTGGTTCATGGATTTGAATTCTATGTTTGAACTGTGTAACCAGGACGTTACACATTCAATTTTGCCCTTTCTCGCAGTAGCGAAAATGGTCACCGGTGACATCGTCACTACAGCTTGATATACAGTTGAATGAGAGCGGGAGCGTGAACATTCGCAAAGGCAAAGAATTCCATTTGTATTTTTATGGACGCTTACACACAGCTATCAAAACTTGCCGTCTAAAAGGCATATTACGCATTTTAAATTAGGTTTTATTCTATAATTCTGAAAAATATTTTAATTCTCTATCTTTTCATGTCTCAACTATAGGAAAATTTGAGTAATAACGAAGATATTGGTTAAAATAAAAAAGCTCACGATCACCATCGCATTGAACTGCGTATCAGGATTAATGAGGATTTAGTGACATCGTCGCACCTGCTGTGAATCCTAAACGACATATAGCTGACAATGACACTGGTGAAAATGTCATACAGGTATACTCCTATCAAAGACTTATAACAGACAATGTCTTGCAGCGGTCACTTATAAAAAGTCCATTGCAAGATACTGCCGCTTGAATGTCATTATTGATCACTTAGTCATGCAGATGACATCAACGACGAAATTTCCATTAATATGAAAAAGTCACGGGGCTATTTTCAATACACTGACAGTTTTTCACTAACCCACTCCTATTTATTACTTGAAGATAAGTGCATTTGTAATTCAGACTGCATCATATCTGGACAAGTTCGGTTGTTATTTAAACTTTTCTTTTTTAAAGAATTGTTTCAACTCTTGCCATATTTCAATGGTATCACTTTTAGTCAGTATTAGAGGTGAAGATAAGTACATTTGTAATTTAGACTGCATTACATCTGGACAATTTCGATCTTTATTGAAATTTTTCTTTCTCTAAGTTTTATGATGCTTTACACTGGTTGTTTTCGAAATAGAATACAGATTGCGCATCCCTTCGGGTGATGACGTCACGTTAGCCATGAATAGTGGAGATGAAGTAGAGAATAATTGGAGATAAAAATTTGATGTTTTTTTTACATTGAGTGAATGCGTGAAAAGAAAATTATATTTCACTTATATAAATAGTGCACAAATAAAACCAAGTGATTATTTTGCTTCGGAAGGAACATCTGGCAGTCTTTTATTTTATCGTTCATATTTACAAATATATGAGTGTTGTTAGAATGTAATAAACGGTTTGGTTATTTGCCCAATTATTTCGGACTTTTGTGTCCGAATGGGTGACCTGCTCAAAAAAATTTTTATCTCACTTGTAATCAAGAATCTAAACTTTCTTTTAAAACCTTGCTTGAACAGTACAATTTTTTTATAAATGCTTTTTATACTTTAGTTCTTTCAACTCAAGCTCCCGGAGCTTTATATCGAGTTTTAGCTTTTGCAGCTGGATCCGTTCGTAGTGTTCCCTCCCCTCACGAGCTTCTTTTTGTTTCAAAATTTCAAAAGTTTTCCGCGCATATCTTCCAATGTCGTGCATTTTTTCATCCAGGCCTCTTACCACTTTTAGTAACTCCTCCTGATTAAGCGTCTGCTGCTTCAGCATCTCAATTAGATCGTTTTCCCTTACATCCGCATTTACTATGGACGAACGCACTCTCCTGCGAGGGGTAGTTTCAACCTCGCTTTGAAGATTTTCCTCTTCAGTACAATTTTCTGAAACAAGTGCACTGGTACTGTTGCTGGCACCATGACTTACGCCTTCAGAATTCGCTGCTCTTTCTAAGCCTAGAAGAGAGTCAACCTTCTGTTGACTGTATCCTTTTTATTGGACCCGAAAGCACCAAGTCCTCGAGCTACATTTGGATGCTCCCGCATCATTTGCACCATTTTTTCAAATTGCCGCGTATTCGTTTTCTTCATGCTGCTTAAATATTGTCAAAATTATTTACATATATATTTGCACAAATTACCCTTTTTTATTAATATATGCATGTATGTACCTTTTATTTTCAATTTGCAACATATTTTTTATATTTTTAGATTTTATTTTATTTATTATCACGCACAAATTTCCTTCGCCAGTTTTTGAAAGCTAAGGCGAACGTTGTCTAGTCGAATGGTATTTCGTAATTTCAAAATTTGAATATTCGACCTAAGACGCGAATGTCACGGGCGAGCAGCAGGCAAACTGCGAACAATAATATGAAATCGGGCTATTCGACTAATTTTTAATTCGACTCGCGAACGATAATAGGGCCCTACATTTGAAATAGAAGGGTAGGTTTTTGTACCATATGTTTATTTGTAGATGCGTATAAAGCACACTTAATTGATGAAAACATAAATTGCTTTTTAAATTCGATGTTATCATAGAAATCATAATAGTTTTATTTTAATTTTAAGCCTTAATATTTCGTTCCATATTTCGTTTAAAATGCCAAAATTTCCTGCAAATACATAAGAATTTGACTACTAATATCGTTTCCTTTTCTCGAAATAATGTTGCATTTATTCAGCCCTGCGCAGGGCATATGGCGTACTCTTGCCCTAAAATGTTGCACTCTGTTAATGTTGCCATATAGATAAGAAGGTGAAATTTTTTTCGATAAAAAGTAACGCCTACTTTGCAAACTTTTCTGCTACCATTTTCGCATCAAGCGATTTAATTCCTCCACTTTCTCCGTCCTTCGTAAACGCAACCTTTTGTAAAGGAGTGTCAAACCGCGGCTGTCAATAATTATCTAACCGGGAAATCTTTAGCTATTTGTACAACGATTTAGGGTTGGGGGCGGAGGGGGAGGAGGCGTGGCTCCCCAAACCCTCCTAAACGAAAGAGGATGGACGCCGCTTTATGAAAAGTCACCCCTCACCCCCCTCCCTCGCCTGAAGACCCATAGGGAGCTGATTGAAAGCAGCGGAAATTTGGATTTTTTCCAAAACGATTATAACCCTCACTACTCCTTTCTCTGTTGCCCGAGAAGAGGGGCTGAACACCTTTTGCAGAGAGCACCTTTCTGCGTAGTCGGCCTTCGGCCGCGCTTAAGGCTCTGTTATGCATACTTGGCATTGCTTGAGAGTTGTCACATAAGGAATCCGTTAAATGAGCTTCGCGTGTAAGCTGTTACCCAACGCACAGCATTACATACGTAGAAGTCTGTTGGTTTTTGATTTCCACGTAAAAATGGTATAGCAGTGCATGCACTGCCAAGTATGCATAACAGAGCCTTTAGGGATTATAACCCTCACTAAGTAGAATTCTCCTTTCTGTTTTGCCGAAGAAAAGGGGCTGAACACCTTTTGCAGAGAACACTTCTGCGTAGGCGGCCTTCGGCCGCGCTTAGGGATTATAACCCTCACTAAGTAGAATTCTTCTTTCTGTTTTGCTAAAGAAGAGGGGCTGAACTACTTTTGCAGAGATATTACGTGGTGACAGCTCAGCTCGGAAACTTACAAAAAATACCATATTTCCAACCGACATAAGGTGCGTTCGACAAGTCAAAAATTTGTAATAGTTTTTCCAAATTTTTACTGGATGGCGTTCGATAACGACAAAAAATTATCTAACACACAGAAATTGAGAGAGCAAGCGTTCATTTTGTTGCAAGAGAAGCGTTCATTTTGTACTGGCAAAATTTTAGTCAGCAAAAATTATCCAACACGAAAACATATGATCACAAAACATATGGTTGCAATTTCTGTAAACAAACAAAATTGCATTTTCCGAGTTTTGGTATTTATATGCTTTTTAGCTGCCTGCTATGTGACTTTATGATAGCGCCAACTAGTTTTTACTTCTAGAAATGTTCCGGGCGAACCTTTTTCTCTATGGAGGCAACATGAATTTCAGTTTGTTTACAAATAAAACATAAACAAAGTCAGCTGGTGTGTCTTCTTCTTCCGGTTTTTGCAAGTAATGGCTAATTTCCTGTTCGTTAACTTTTTTGCTTTTTCATCTCTTTGGGAGAGAATTTTCGCTTACTCTCTTGATTTTGATTGTTGGCTGGTGTTGGCTATTTTTGTTATCGAACGCAGATATTATTAATAAATTAGTGCACAGTTATAGTAAATTTTATTTTTGTAATAAAGCGTGAACTGTTGTCTACAAATGTGTAAAAGGTTTTTGATTCGATTCACGCGTTTGGGCACAGCAACCCAAAATCTTTGTACAAATTCATAAAGAGTACCCATCTAACCTTTAAATTTATTATTGAATCATGATCCTGAACAGCACGATTGTAAGGTTTGTTTTTGTTCTGCCAACACCACCTTGTATAAATTCGCCTTGGAGATTTTCCAGCACGTGAAGAAGGCCAGTTAAATATGCACAATGACACATAATCGAGTGTAAAATTTTCGAAGCTTTCAAGCAAAACATCGATATGTTCGATGCATCGACTTTTTCCGATATAGGCATCAGAAGCTAAAAAGTTTTGTTTATGCTAAAAGAGAACATAAATTTTTGTGGTAAACTTATTTGGATAATTTTAAATTTGTTTACGAATATACACACACTCGACATTTGCAGCTAGCTAACATGTTTGAAGATGATTTGATTAAGGCGGTTCGGCAATATCCTTGCTTATATGATAGAAGCAGCAGGCAATCAGAAAAGTCTCCGGAAATCACTAAAAGATGTTGGCGAAGTGTAGCTATGGAAACTGGAGAAACAAGTAAGTAATTTGGGCACGGTTCGGTTAATTGTACACAGTGATTTTGGGTTGTTGTCAAATGTGCGACACGATTCCGAAAATCTTATACGCGTGTAGCCAGAGGATTAAACTTTAAATTTCCGACCACTAATTTATTAATAAATTCTGTTGGAAATATGCACTCCCCTTGCCCCCTTTAGGACTTCTCCATAAGGCGTATGGGAATGGAATTGATGACTTGATCTCGAAAGTAAACGGTTACCTCCGCGATTTGGTCGACACTCGTCGGTAATATGTGTCCTTTCCCCGCTACTGTTTAACTTTTATATTTCAAAGCTCCCTCAACCATCAGAGGGAGTCTCGATTGTCTCTTACTCCGACGATTGCTCGATCATGGCGACTGGGAATGGAATTGATGACTTGTGTTCGAAAGTAAACGGGTATCTCTCCGAGCTTTCTCGCTTCTTCACTGCAAGGAGCCTAACCCTCTCCCCTACGAAATCCTCTGCGACCTTGTTCACCACCTGGACGAAGGAGGTCAGGCTACCACTGGGAATTCACGTCGATGATACACCAATTCCGGCGGTGAATAACCCCAAAATAATCGGAGTAAGCTTCGACAGTCTGGTCTCCTCTGTGCACGCAACCGCTATTGTCAACAAAGTGTGGAGCCGCAACAAGGTCCTCAAGTCGCCAGCCGGCAGTGCTTGGGGCAAAGACTAAGAAACGTTGCTGGCAACATACAAGGCAATATGCCGGCCGGTTTTAAATTACGCAGCACCAGTGTGGTCGCCGGGGACTAGTAGGACGCAGGGGATGAAGCTGTAGACTACGCAAAATACCGCACTCCGGATAGCGACTGGATGCCTTCTGATGTCGCCTGAACACCACCTACACGACGAGGTGAAATTGCTCCCGATCAATTAGCACAATAAAATGCTCTGCAAGCAGTTCCTTGTTGGGAGCCATAGACGTGGTCACCCAAATGGGCAGCTGCTTACAGAAGAGCCCTCGCCCAGGTACGTCAGGAGGCATCTCTACGAACTGACGGACGAAGTCCAGAGGTTCATTAACCAACCTCTGGACCCGTCAGCTTATCGGCAGTCCCTGAACGGCATTCACAGGGTGTCAGTCTCGAGTTATGTAGACTCCAGACCTGCGAATGCCATTCTAGGCGCACAACCACCGGACATTGACGAGACGTAGCTTCATCTACCTCGGAAGACTAGAACTACAATAGCCAAACTTCGCTCTGTCTACTGCAGAAGGTTAAACTCATACCTGAGAAGACTAAACGCAGATGTACCAAATGAGTGTCGGGCATGCGGAGATACACCCTATGACTCGAAACATCTCTTCGTATTCCCGGAAAACCCGACAACCCTAACGCCTTAGTCCCCATGTGGACCGACCCTATCCAGGCTGCACGCTTTTTAGGGCTGCCGTTAGTGGAACTTGACGACAACGACTGAGATATTAACCGATCTGGGCGGGGTTGTTGTATCCGCTACAACAACAACACAACGTTGACGGATGAGCCGACTCGAGCGGGGTTTGGTAGCCGCTACTACAACAGCAGGAAGGATGACTACTTAGAGTTTGGACTGTGCCACACCACCTCCCCCTCCGCTCCCACCTACAAAAGCATTCTACAAATATCCGATGATTTCCCAGCAATTTCAGTAAAAATATATATTTTCCTGCCGTTTAGTCGAAAGATGCCAAAACCGGTGGAAATCTCTGCGGGACCGATATGTTAGAGAAATTAAAACCGATGCTAGCAGTGATTGGAGGCATATGGAAGATTTGAACTTTTTACAGGATTGCATGTATGTTTTTATTGAATGTATTGTAGTTTTATATATATTTTAAGTTAATTTCATTTCAATAGAACAATCAGGAAAAATTATTCATCTAACTCTTCAGCAAAATCTCGTGACACAACGAGAACTCTAAAAGAAGAGTCACAGGATGAAAACTTTTATAATAACGACAGTTTTGCATCCGAGGAAGAACCATGTAATTCATCACTAAAGAGACCTTGCGATGATGACATAGATTATATGTTTGAAGAACAAGATGTAACTGAGAGTCCAACCGCAGCGAAAACATTTTTAGTTGAAGCTTTGATAGAACCGCCAATAAATGAGCCACTAATTAGTCAGTCATATCGAAGAGCAGAACGTTCAAAACCAAGTGCTCATGCCCCGAACGCACAGGCGAAATTCGATTCTTTGGTTGGAACTTTAAATGAATACATTAAAGGGCGTATAAAGGAAAGGGAGAAAACCAACAACAGTGATTTCTTCGGGTTACTGGATACATATCTTGCTAAATTGCCAGGAGCGGAACAAGATAAACTAAAAGCTGATATTTTAATTATGGTTCTAAATAAAACAAAAGAGTGTTAAATGTTATTTTCTTCTCAGACAAATAAATCTACTGATGAAATTCATGGAATTCATTTACATTATATTGGAAATAATTCTAACTCATAGGATTTAAATATGTGCAATTTTCTATTAAATTTAAAAACATGTAATAATACCTACTGTATTATATGCGCATTGGTAAATAGTTACATTAGCCGCTAATAAATGTAAGCAAATACGTAGAGTTTTTTATTTATTTTTTTTTTTAGCATCAGAGCTGTGCCAACCCACTGAAATTCGGTAAGCGTATTGGTGCATTCAGAATAAATTGTAATAGAAATGGAAGAAATTGTAAAAGAAAATAGGGCATAAGTAACGAATACCCACCGTTTCGATAGAGAAAAACGAGGAATGGGGTCTAATAGTTTTAAATGCTGAGCACACATATACCAATTTTATATTGCGGGAATAAAAGTTGTGGAAGATATTTAGGGTAAAAGATGAAATTTTGGATTTCGAAAACTGTTAATATCTTCGAATCCAATTAACTGTTTGAAAAATTAAGCACCGCGTTCGATAGGTATTTTAAACATATTTCGTTTGGTATACATATTTTGTGAATTTGTGTATGATATTTGTGGAAAAAAGAGACAATAAAAATATACGCAAACAAATTTGTGTTTATGGATTTTTTCCCAAAAAAATTTATTTGATTTTTCTTTTGTGTGATGTATCATATGACTACTTTATCTTTGCATTTTACTATATATTTTGCTTTTACGTTACCTCGACTGACCAATTCCGGCGATTTTGTTACATCATTACTTTATAATTTATTTTAACAAATTTGCGGTCATTTGTGTGGAAAGGTGTCCCCTACAAAAGGTGTTCAGCCCTTCTTCTTCGGCAACACAGAAAGGAGAATTCTACTTAGTGAGGGTTATAATCCCTAAACTCGGCCGTAGGCCGCCTACGCAGAGAGGTGTTCCCTACAAAAGATGTTCAGCCCTTCTTCTTCGGCAACAGGGAAAGAAAAATTCTACTAAGTGAGGGTTATAATCCCTAAGCGCGGCCGAAGGCCGCCTACGCAAAAATTTGTTCTCTGCAAAAGGCGTTGAGACCCTCTTCTTCGGCAATACAGAAAAGAGAATTCTACTTAGTGAGGGGTATAATTCCTAAGCTCGGCCGCCTTCGCAAAATGGTTTTCAGCCCTTATTCTTCGGCAACACAGAAAGGAGAATTCTGCTTAGTGAGGGTTATAAATATAAATTTTCTTTACACCAAAAGTACTATAACAGTGCCCTCATAAGGCTACTTTTGTAGAAAAAGCATTTTGAAGGGAATTTTTTCATATATTTTTTATAAAAGCCAATTTTTATCAGAAATTTGAAACGTAAGGTTCAAGGCGTCAACACCAAAAGAAAGGTGTATTAATTTTCCTTGAAACTGCAAATTAACTTTTACAAACGCTTCACTCGTTTTTGAAATATTTCGGTTTTTCAAAAAGCAAATTTTGATCTCTGACCTTCGGTATCGCGGTTAGGTTTAATTTCCGCAAGTAAATTTAAGTATCGTTATAATCAGCACAAAAAGCTCTATCGGCCCCTATTTTTAGTTTTTTTTTTTTTCTAGCGAAACGGGTATTCTTTACTTGTTCCGAAAATAGCAAATGCCAAAAACAGGTGATCCCAGCTGGAGGCATTTTTTGGCAAACATCTGATAGTGCTTTTACTTATGGAACTGTACGATGATTTCAAAATCTGGGCCCAAATCGCAGCAATCGTGATCGAGTGATTACTCGTTTCGAATCGATCAAACAAAATGGCGACTGTTTTCTCTACAATACAATTTAAATGATCACATGCACTATCGAATGCCGCGATCTCAAAATGAAATTTCCGTTCGAGCTACGTTCGAATCATCACGAAATAATGGAACGGGCATATGTGTCTGTTGCAAAAATGGGTTGTTGTTGTTGTCATGGGCCGTATTCGTCCTCAGACTCTACAAGCCTGAGGCCAGGAAAGCGGGCGGCGTCGATAGGCATTGTTGTTGTAACAGTATACAAATTCTACAAGAGTCTTTTGGGGAGTGTTGCTGGAGTGACGGTCCTTGGCCAGATATAAATCTGGGTCTTTCCTATTACGTAGACCCAGCTGTCGTGGAAAACTTTGCAGGTTGCAGTCCAAACTATTACTGACTATTTGTTATTATACACACCCAATAATTTAGCATATCGTAGTTATCGAAATTATCGAATTAATGTCATCTATTCTCAATGGCATGTCAATACGCCATATTTTCTTGCCATTTATTACCATCGCCCAATTGTGTTTATTTTGTGCAGACAAATATTCAAAAGTTGATTGCATCTATGCAGATTTTTCCGACGCGTTGGATAAGGTATCATATTCAATTTTGTTTCATAAAATAAGAAACTTTGGTACTCATTCAGTTTTCTTAAATTGGTTAGTTATGTATATACATATGTGTTCCATATTTCATGTTCATGTTGAAATTGAAAACTGCAGGTCTGCTCCGTTTGTTGCTACTTCTGGGGTGCCTCAAGGCAGTGTCCGTGGACCGCTTTTGGGTGGACTTTAGTAGTCAGCCGCACCTTGTGTTTTAAGAAAACCAGGTGGAATTAACATTTGAAACTTGGTCAGGATGTTAAGGAAGGTATCCTCTAAAACATGTATAACTAAGGTTCGATAAACTAACAGTTGTCTCTCTCGCACCGTTCCCTTAGCAGTGGCAGAGTGTTGCTTCTTTGCAAATTTACTTGGAAAAAGTGTAGCTTTGCTGTGAAATAGAAGTATAAGCTTTTGTGCAATATGTTTATTTGTATATGCATATGAAGCACATTTAACTGATGAAACCCCAAATTGTTTTTAAATTGGATGTTTACATAAATCTCATAGTAGTTTTATTTTAATTTTGAGTCCTTTTGCATTTTTTATACAGCTAAATAGCACATAAACTACGTAATTCACGTGGATGTATTAATATTTCGTTCAATATTTCGTGTAAACTGCCAGATTTCCTGCAAATACATTAGAATTTGCAAAATGAATTTCACTACTAATTGCCTACTTTGAGTACTTTTCTACTACCATTTTCGCAACAAGGGATTGCATTCTTCCCCTTTCTCTGTCCTTCATAAATGCAACCTTTTGTAAGGGAGTGTCAAACCGCGGCTGTCAATAATTATCTAACCTTGTATTATTAAATAATGGGTGTGCTCCATGATCCAACTACACAAGATCTGACATGATGAAGCAAAAGAAAAAAGTAATTTTCTGGCTGACGTTTGTAATTTCGGCGCCATGTTATTTTCTGTGAAAAGTAAACAAAGAATATGAAGAGGAAGCATAAAGAAAAAAATGCAAGCAATAGGTTTGTATAGTAACCAATAGTCAGTACTAATTTGTACTGGAACCTGCAAATTTTTACTGGAAAAGTGTATAACCCAAAAAATTTGCAAGAGAGCACTGAAGGGAGAGCTGCAAATTCTTGCTAGTGAAATTTTTACTAGCAGAAATTAGCTAGCAGAAGAAGAAGAAGAATAAATGTCAAAAGCCGCCATTTGTTGAATTGTTTTAGCACAAACAAAAGTAAAATGAGTGGAAATTAAAATATTAATGATGTACTAGACTGTGTAAGTGCTTGTGTGTAAAGCAGAGGTCGAAAATAACCGTCAACACTTTGAAAGTGTCCCAAAACAGAACAGGTGGTTTATTTTTTGTAGATGTGCGCTCCTCTCAGTGGGAAAGGGTTATTTTGCATATAATTTCCGTTGCTGTTGGACACGGACACTTATCGCTGGAAGAAGAAAAATAAGTGTTAGAAGTGCGTAGAAACATATCAAATTTGCTGTTGATAGAGAGATATAAGCAACGTCAACGTCACGGTGATGTTATTGATTTAAAATCCGCTATCAATTAAGAAATTTTTATGATTTAGTTTGTTGACCAAATAAAAAATAAAATTTATTTTTGATTTGTTTTTTCAACCAAATAAGAAATACAAATTTTTGATTTGATTTGTAGAGCAAATCAATTTGATTTGTAATTTTTCATTTAAATAATACATACTTTTGTTATGCGACGCAAATAAGATATTTAAGTATCTTCCAACTTCCAGTTCCACGAAAATCTTCGGGATCCTTGGGACTAATTCGAGATTTTCGAGACTATTTCGGGATTTTTGGGCTATTTTGGGATTTTCGAGACTTCTTCAGGATTTTCGGAATCTTCGGGACTACTTCGGGATTTTTGGGCTATTTCGGGAATCTCGGGACTAATTCGGGATTTTCGAGACTACTTTGAGATTTTCGGGATCCGCGGCACTAATTCGAAATTTTCGAGACTTCTCATGATTTTCGGAATCTTCGGGACTTCTTCGAGATTCTTGGGCTATTTCGGGATTCTTGGACCTAATTCGGGATTTTCGGGACTACTTTGAGATTTTCGGGATCCGCGGCGCTAATTCGGAATTTTCGGACTTCTTCAGGATTTTCGGAATCTTCGGAACTATGATTCTCGGGACTAATTCGGGATTTTCGTGACTACTTTGAGATTTTCGGGATCAGCGGCACTAATTCGGAATTTTCGAGACTTCTTCAGGATTTCGGAATCTTCGGGACTAATTCGGGATTTTTGGGACAAGTAGTAGTCCCGAGAGTACTGAAAATCCCGAAATAGTTCCCAAGTTGAGTCTCTGTGACTATATCATTTTCTTTATAATTACCTTTATTTTAATCTTTCCTCCTTTATTTTCATCTTTACTCGCCCTCATCTTTTCTTCATATTTATCTTTATCATCTTTATGTTTATCAATTTCTACATTACATATTCCCCTTCACCTTTGCCCTTATATTAGTAAAAATTTTAAATTTACTTTGGTCTTGATTTTTGCATTTATCTTTACGCATCTTTGTTTTTGTTTTTATTTTTGCCTTTGCCTTTATCCTTTTCTTTATCAATAAAATAAAATAGCTTATTTTCGGTGTATCATATTAAGAATGTGCACGCTCTCTTCTTTGTCATAAATGTTCGCACATGTATGTGTACGTATATGTCGTGTAAAGAAATGCCTAGCGCTTTGCTTCCACTTATTACGCCCACTTATATTTTTCAGTCCTACAATAACCCACAAATTAAGACACTTAAAAATAAAAGTCCCTGCCAAAGTGTTTTTGCCCAAGGGAAATTTTAGCTGTTGATAAATAACCCACAACGGAAAACACAAAAAGATCGCACAGAGTGATTTGCCACGGTGGGAAACACTCTTTGCTTGAGAGACGAGTGTTTGTGTCAGTGGTAAACACCATACGGGACACTTGGTGACGGTTATTTTCGATCTCTGGTGTAAAGCAAAGAGTTTAAAACTGATTTATAAATAGTAAAATGTTTACAGCAGAATATCAAAAGGGTGCAACAACTATTCACTTGCAGGTTTTGACTTGTTTTGCGTTCAATAACTTTTTCTGCTAGTTTTCTCTTCTCAATTTTACGCTCTATTTTGCTTTTACGCTCTCGCTGCAATGTTTTACTGGAGAAGCTACTATACAATTTATTATTTTTGTACGTGTTTTTGCATCCAATCACCGCGCACTTCATTTTAATTACAATTGGACAACACATTTTTTTGAAAATCGCTTAAAAATCACTGAAATAAACCACCGACAAAATACACATAAAGAAACAAGCAAAACAGAAATAGCAAACTTTAAAATTACGAACGTCACACACTTTTTTTCTCAATTGCTATTACAAATGGCTGCTTCTCAACCGGTCAGATCTGTTCTAATTGGTTCATGGGTGTGCTCAACGCAAAATTCACCTGCTAATGTGCGGTATTGCCACTCAATCTGAATGGAATAAATATTGAATATGTTTACACGGAGTACAGACTGTTATGTGGGATAATTAATTGTGGAAATAACTAAACAGCTGAAAATTCTCATTATATATCGAAGTATCGAAAGGATATCGCGCGATTTTTTATTACAAATTTTCATTATATATCGAAGTATCGATTTTTGTTTAAAAAAAGCGCCGCAGGCGCAAATTTGTAGTAAAAAATCGCGCGATTATTTATTACAAATTTTTATTATATATCGAAGTATTTTTTATTACACATTTTCGCCTGCGGCGCTTTTTTTTAATAAAAATGGATACTTCGATATTTAATGAAAATTTGTA
>NW_023459180.1:70460-71079 GCF_013731165.1 Rhagoletis pomonella | reverse complement strand
TGTTTCATTTACATCATTTTTAAAATAATTGCTTTTATTATAAAATTTAAAAAATGGACACAGTTGAAATATGGTTTAGTGATGAGGAAGATGATGTGGAAGCTAATAGATTAGTAGAGTTGGCTAAAGCAAGGAGGAAATTGCGAGATTCGTCGGATCCCCTGCAGTTGGAATATGAAGTGTATGTACATATGTGAATTTTATGAATAGAAGTTGCGTTCCCGATGCTTCAAGGTTTTTAGGTTTTACAGGATTTGCAGGAAAAGCTGTTTTCCTCATTAATAAATTTTATGGAAGTTTAAGAAATACGGTACCGTTTAGTTATTTGTACAATGATGTTGAGTATTTGTGTCCAAACGCGTGACCCGACTTTTAAAACTTTAACATACAAGTGTAGTGAAAGAATTCAACTTTAATTTAACATAAAGATTTCAAGTTTCCGAGCATTAGTTAATTAATAAATTATGCAGTTTTTTGTAAACTTTGATGTTGGTTCTGCGCAAAAACACTGTGGATAGCGTAGCCGGAATTATATGCACAAGAAATATTGTATATCTTTCACAAAAGAAGCGGAGCTTCCTCCCCTGCTCTTTACGGAAATTCCTTTGCCTATGTCCTC
>NW_023459180.1:68974-70360 GCF_013731165.1 Rhagoletis pomonella | reverse complement strand
GAGCTTCCTCCCCTGCTCTTTACGGAAATTCCTTTGCCTATGTCCTCCCTCTCCTGCATCAGCTCGACCAACCGCGCAAGTTGCATTTTGTTGCTTACAATTTTTTATCTGTAATTCAGACACATATGCACATACATATGTATATTTAAAAATTTTTAACAACTTCCAATTCAATTGACTTACTTCTTATCCATTATAGTACCACTTTCTTATGTAAATTTTATAAACGCAAACTCCAACGACTAAAAAACAGCGATAGAAGGATGAGCGATTAAAAAGTACTCACAGTCGCTAATTGAGCGACTAAGAGACACTCACAATAGCATCGATAATCGATAATCGCTTAATAGTCGTTTATCTACTGCCAGTCGACGCCCGCAATAGGGGTGGAAATTTACTATATCTGTGCACTAATTTATTAATAATGTCGGTTGGAAATATGGTATTTTTTGCAAGTTTTCGAGCTGAGCTGTCATAAAAAAAAATATCTACGAAATATCTCTGCAAAAGGTGTTCAGCCTCTCTTCTTTAGCAAATAAGAAAGGAGAATTCTACTTAGTGAGGGTTATAATCTCTAAGCGCGGCCGAAGGCCGCCTACGCACATTCCCACGACAGCCGGTTCTACGTACCGGAATGACTCGAGTTTCACCCGACCAAGGGCTGTTGTTTCGGCGATCTAACCCCGTTTAGGTCGGCGAAGTATCTCAGAAGTTGTCCGTCCATAGGGCAACATTCACTACGCATTCTCCTACCCAGGGCTGGCATCAAGTCAAACCCTGGGCCAGAAATATACACCTGCTGTGTATGCCGAAGACGATTACACCACAACTCCACCTCAGTCAAGTGTAATGCCTGCGAGGGGTGGAGTCACCTCAGGGTCTGCTCGGGGCTACGGACACACAGACAGTGGACCACGTCGTACGTGGCCCCTGTTGCTCAAATAGAGCAGCCTCCACGGCTAACCATAGTCCGCCCGAGCAGCCCTACACACTCACACAGCACCCACACACAGTCACCACAACACGACAACATAATAACACCACAGACCGTACCACAGCCACCACAGACCACATAACACACACAACCGCACCACCACCCACACGCCGCCGCCAACAACTCCTGGTTCCCCCTACAATCTGCACGGTATGTCAGACCAGAATATTCCGTAATGTGACATCAGTCAAGTGCAACACCTGCCTTGGCTGGTGCCACTTTAGGGCATGTTCAGGTCTGCGTACCACGCGAGATTGGACGGGGAACTTCGAGGGCCCGTGTTGCGCTGCTCGGTCGCAGACTTCAATTGCGACGCCCCCCACCACCACCACAGGGCGGCAATCACCTCAGCAGCACACACAGCCAACGGCGGCAAGAACATACACCTCACT
>NW_023459180.1:64092-68874 GCF_013731165.1 Rhagoletis pomonella | reverse complement strand
AAAAAACAGCCATAGAAGGATGAGCGATTAAAAAGTACTCACAGTCGCTAATTGAGCGACTAAGCGACACTCACAATAGCATCGATAATCAATCCCAAGATGGTCGGTTCTACGTACCGCATTGACTCGGAGAACTCACTCCGACCAAGGACCATCACCACAGCAGCAAATTTTTTGCCATGGGAGCATGACCCACCGGCAAGTCTGCTCCGTATTCTACTGGTCCGCGCCGGCATAGAACAAAATCCCGGGCCCTGGATCTGTAGTGTTTGCCACCGCAACATACACCACTCCTCAACCTCTGTCCGCTGCAACCGCTGCAACGCCTGGGGCCATCTAAAGGCATGCTCAGGTCTTCGGCACCACAGGGAGTGGAGTGACAATTTTGTTGCATCGTGCTGCAACAACCAACAAACCTGTCACTCCACACAGCCAACACCCGCCCAACCATCAACCAGTGGACCAGCCACAAGCACGCAACACAGGACATCCACCCAGGACAGATGGTTCTGCAGCGTCTGCACCAACCTGATAAGGCGCAACACAACATCGGTTAGGTGCAACGCATGCAACAATTGGTACCACCTAAAGCGCTGCTCAGGCCTAACGCACCACCGTGAATGGAGTACTGGCTTCATTGCAGCCTGCTGCCCAGCCGCACCACAACACCCCGTGCCAACGCCACCAACAACACACACGCCGACGCAAGCACCAACCCCACCACCGGTCGCGACACCTGCGGCGAACCCACCCGGTCGGGGACCAGCACGTCAGGCTCTACAGGCACCGCATGCACAACCACCAGCACAGGCAGCGCGCCAGTACTCGCTCACCCCACGCGTAACTATTATAAGGCCACAATCCATCAAGCTGTTGCAGTTCAATTGCAACGGACTACAAAGTAAGATCGCTGAGATAGTCGGTTTCATGAGAAGGCATAAAATCTCAGTCGCGGCGATCCAGGAGACCAAACTCCACTCCGGCTCGAGCCTTCAGAGCCAGGACGAGTTCAACGTACTCCGAAGAGACCGCCCCAGTGGCACCGGAGGAGGCATTGCCTTCATATTGCATAACGCGGTTCTATACCGGCTCATTACCCCCCGAACTGACTCCAATGACACATTCATTGAATGTCAAGGCTTGGCCATCAAGTCGGGGGATACGGAGCTGGAGATCGTCAATGTATACATACCCCCCGCCACCAGTTGCTCAGCTGGATACCACCCTAATATAAGTGCGCTATTAGAGGGTGTGAACCGGGTAGTGCTAGGCGACTTCAATGCGCACCACGAGCTCTGGCACTCCAATCTGGGCAATGACCAGCGGGGTACAATGCTCGCTGAGCAAATTGACGACTCCACGTTCTGCACTGTGAATGATGATGCCCCCACCAGGGTCGCGGGTGACTGCTATAGCTCGCCAGACATAACTATAGCAAGCGGGGGTCTGATAAACTGCATTGGATGGCAACCAGTGCTCACGCTCGCATCAGACCACCTGCCCATAGTAGTCGCCATAGACCAGCCAAGAGATTTTATGACATCCGAGAACCGGACATTCATGAACACACGGAAGGCGAACTGGGACGGTTTCACGGAATTCACAGATCGCAAATTCAATGCTCTTCCTCTACCATCATGCGCGCGCGTAGCAGAGCGCAATATCCGCAGGATCATCAACGCAGCAGCCGCTCGCTTCATACCAGCCGGCCGGATCGCCAAAATCCGCCCAGGATTCCCCACTGAAGCGGCGGGACTCGCAGACGAGCGTGATCGAATCCGCCAGGCTAATCCAGGGGATCCCCGTATAAGAGATCTCAATAGGGACATTAGAAACCTGGTCAACGAAGACAAGCGGAACAAATGGAATGAGCATTTAAAATCCTGCAACCTCTCAAGCGGAGCCAGCAAACTGTGGTCCACAGTCAAGTCCCTCTCCAATCCGACGAAGCGTAGAGACAATGTCGCTCACACCTTCGGCACCACTACCACGTCGGATCCGCGGTCGTGCGCGCGCTTCTTCAGCCGGCAATTCATTGCACACCCAGAGAGAGACAAAACCCGCCGCAGCGTGCTACGTAAAGCACACAAACTCCGCCCCCGAGACACACCACTGTGCTTCACCACTGAAGAGACGCAGGCAGCTGTCAACCACGCCAAGTCATCGAAGGCGTTAGGCCCAGACGGAATTTCCACGCAGATGCTGAAAAAGCTAGGACCTGCGGGAGTCGAGTATATGACCGCCGCTTTCAACTTGTCACTGTCCACCCTGATCATCCCCGAGATGTGGAAAATGGGTAGGATCATTCCCCTCCTTAAGCCAGGGAAGAAGGCGGACGCAGGAGACTCGTACAGACCCATCTCCCTCCTATCCCCAGTGGCAAAAACCATGGAAGCGCTACTCCTCCCCAGCCTGACGAAGCATCTGAAGCTAGCCGAACACCAACATGGATTCCGGAAAATGCACAGCACGACAACAGCATTAAACACCATTACCACACAGATTAGCGAGGGTCTGAACCAACGTCGACCCTGTGATAGGACGGTCCTAGTCGCTGTGGACCTGTCGAAGGCTTTCGACACGGTGAACCACGCGACCCTCTGCCAAGACATCCTGGACTCGTCGCTTCCAGCTCGGACGAAACGGTGGATAACCAGCTATCTGTGTGGTCGTCAGTCATCGGTCGAATTCCGAAACGCCAAGTCTAAGCCGCGTAGAATTAAACAGGGGGTCCCCCAAGGCGGCGTACTCTCCCCGACACTGTTTAATCTTTACATGGCCAAACTCCCTCCGCCGCCAGCAGGAGTAAACTTGGTAAGCTACGCCGATGACTGCACAATAATGGCAACTGGCCCCAACATAGACAGACTTTGCGAACAAATAACCGACTATCTCACCGATCTTTCCAACTTCTTTACCGCAAGGAACCTGCAAATCTCCGCCGCAAAATCCAGCGCCACACTTTTTACAACCTGGACCAAGGAGGTGGGGCTAGAACTGGACGTCTTCGTCGATGGCGCCAAAATACCGACGACCAACCACCCTAAAATCCTAGGAGTGACGTTCGATAGCCTCTTCTCCTTCTCCGCGCACACCACAGCCACATGCAACAAACTGCGAGCCAGGAACAAAGTCCTAAAATCGCTAGCCGGCAGCACCTGGGGAGCCAATAAAGAAACCCTGCTCGCGACCTACAAGGCAATCGGCCGGTCAGTGGCTAACTACGCGGCACCAGTGTGGACGGCGGGGACAAGCGACACCCGATGGAGGAACCTCCAAACCTGCCAGAATGCAGCTCTACGTACGGCTACAGGTTGTCATCTCATGTCGTCCGAGCATCACCTACATGAAGAAAGCCAGATGCTGGCGGTGAAAGAGCACAACACCATGCTGTCGAAGCAATACCTCGTAGGCTGTCACCGAGGGAATCACCCCAACAATGCCTTGCTTCGTAACGAACCGGCCCCACGACACGTGAGACGACACCTGCACGACTGGAAAGCGGACATTGAGCCGTACGTAGACCATCCATTCGACGCAGCAACATACAGAGCGGCGCTCAACAGCCTACACAGCGATGCGGTCAGAACGAGCCTCAGTACCCGCAATGACAACATCGTCTTAGGCGGTCGACCGCCGCCCATAGATCCAGAAGAAATAGAGCTGCCGAGAGAGACCAGGTGCACCCTAGCACAACTCCGTTCTGGGTGGTGTCACCGACTCAACAGCTACCTCTCTCGGCTGAACACACAAGTGGCAAACACATGCCCTGCATGTGGGCAAGGTCCCCACGACACCCAGCACCTCTTCACGTGCACCTCCAACCCTACGACCCTGACACCAGAAGCGCTCTGGACCGCGCCTATCGACGCAGCCCGCTTTCTCGGCCTCAGGCTCACAGAGTCGGAGGATGAAGACGACACATGACAAATCTGGGGGGTTCAGCACTGCTGCTACAACAACAACAACAACATAGCATCGATAATCGATAATCGCTTAATAGTCGTTTATCTACTGCCAGTCGACGCCCGCAATAGGGGTGGAAATTTACTATATCTGTGCACTAATTTATTAATAATGTCGGTTGGAAATATGGTATTTTTTGCAAGTTTTCGAGCTGAGCTGTCATAAAAAAAAATATCTACGAAATATCTCTGCAAAAGGTGTTCAGCCTCTCTTCTTTAGCAAAGAAGAAAGGAGAATTCTACTTAGTGAGGGTTATAATCCCTAAGCGCGGCCGAAGGCCGCCTACGCAGAAAGTGGTTTTCTGCAAAAGTTGTTCAGCCTCTTCTTCGGCAACACAGAAAGGAGAATTCTAGTTAGTGAGGGTTATAATCCCTAAGTGTGGCCGAAGGCCGCCTACGCAGGAAGGTGCTCTCTGCAAAAGATGTTCAGCCCCTCTTCTTGGGCAAAAGAGAAAGTAGTGACGGTTATAATCGTTTTGGAAAAATCCACAAATCCATCCGATGTTTTCAAAATTTGTTTTGGAAATTTTATTTTTGCATCAGAGCGTGTGTGAATCGGTAACAAAGTTCGCAGCGAGTAAATTTTTGACAACTATGAGGGGAATAAAATTTCAGTAGCTCAGTAGTGAAATTTTTGACAAATGTATAGAAAATTCTGACAATCGCAAAGATTGTTGATGTGTAATTTTTCGTTAAATAAAAGCTTAAATTGATGAATTGCAATCAATGATGGCAGATGTTTTCTTAAAATATTAATTTCACTTCAAATTGTAATATGTTATTCCGCATAAATTTGCGGTTATCAAAAATTTACTGT
>NW_023459180.1:63564-63992 GCF_013731165.1 Rhagoletis pomonella | reverse complement strand
GTTTTTATTTTTTAATGATGCAAAAATAAAATTTCCAAAACAAATTTTGAAAACATCAGAAATGTGGATTTTTCCAAAACGATTATAACCCTCACTACTTTCTCTTTTGCCCAAGAAGAGGGGCTGAACACCTTTTGCAGAGAGCACCTTCCTGCGTAGGGCGCCTTCGGTCACACTTAGGGATTATAACCCTCACTAACTAGAATTCTCCTTTCTGTGTTGCCGAAGAAAAGAGGCTGAACAACGTTTGCGAAAACAACTTTCTGCGTAGGCGGCCTTCGGCCGCGCTTAGGGATTATAACCCTCACTAAGTAGAATTCTCCTTTCTTTTTTGCTAAAGAAGAGAGGCTGAACACCTTTTGCAGAGATATTTCGTAGGTATTTTTTTTTGACAGCTCAGCTAAGAAACTAAGGATAACCTTTTCTAC
>NW_023459180.1:62683-63464 GCF_013731165.1 Rhagoletis pomonella | reverse complement strand
TTCAGCCTTCGATCAGGTGTACCCAATCGAGCGAAACTATAACAATACCCTAACAAATTTCTTGAAGGACCGGATATAATACTGCTTCATGAGCACTACAGATATCGCAAAAATGCAGTGCCTTGAATGTTATTTTAAATAAATGCATATGCTAATACGATGAAATAGGTAAATTTACCTTGCGTGTTTTTATTTTTTTAATGATGCAAAAATAAAATTTCCAAAACAAATTTTGAAAACATCGGAAATGTGGATTTTTCCAAAACGATTATAACCCTCACTACTTTCTCTTTTGCCCAAGAAGAGGGGCTGAACACCTTTTGCAGAGAGCACCTTCCTGCATAGGCGGCCTTCGGTCACACTTAGGGATTATAACCCTCACTAATTAGAATTCTCCTTTCTGTATTGCCGAAGAAGAGAGGCTGAACAACTTTTGCGAAAACAACTTTCTGCGTAGGCGGCCTTCGGCCGCGCTTAGGGATTATAACCCTCACTAAGTAGAATTCTCCTTTCTTTTTTGCTAAAGAAGAGAGGCTGAACACCTTTTGCAGAGATATTTCGTAGGTATTTTTTTTTGACAGCTCAGCTAAGAAACTAAGGATAACCTTTTCTACATCGATTTCAATTACTAACATTATCAATAATTTCGATGTACATACCAATTGTGCGATAGCACACTTGTGCCAGCTCACTGTGCTGACTCATTAGAGTGCATTGGAGTTACTGAGTCAGGACACCAAAATTTACAGAGTTACCCACCCGTAGTGGCAATTCGTCTAGA
>NW_023459180.1:61132-62583 GCF_013731165.1 Rhagoletis pomonella | reverse complement strand
TACGATGAAATGGGTAAATTTACCTTGCGTGTTTTTATTTTTTAATGCAAAAATAAAATTTCCAAAACAAATTTTGAAAGAATCGAAAATGTGGATTTTTCCAAAACGATTATAACCCTCACTACTTTCTTTTTTGCCCAAGAAGAGGGGCTGAACACCTTTTGCAGAGAGCACCTTCCTGCGTAGGCGGCCTTCGGCCACACTTAGGGATTATAACCCTCACTAACTAGAATTCTCCTTTCTGTGTTGCCGAAGAAGAGGCTGAACAACTTTTGCAGAAAACAACTTTCTGCGTAGGCGCTTAGAGATTATAACCCTCACTAAGTAGAATTCTCCTTTCTTTTTTGCTAAAGAAGAGAGGCTGAACACCTTTTGCAGAGTTATTTCGTAGATATTTTTTTTTTGACAGCTCAGCTCGCAAAATTGCAAAAAATACCACATTTCCAACCGACATTAATAAATTAGTGCACAGATATATAGAATTTCCACCCCTATTGCGGGTGTCGACTGGCAGTAGATAAACGACTATTAAGCGATTATCGATGCTATTGTGAGTGTCGCTTATTCCCTCAATTAGAGACTGTGAATACTTTTTAATCGGTCATCCTTCTATGGCTGTTTTTTAGTCGTTGGAGTTTGCGTTTATAAAATTTACATAAGGAAGTGGTACTATAATGGATAAAAAGTAAGTCAATTGAATTGGAAGTTGTTAAAAATTGTGAAATATACATATGTATGTACATATGTGTCTGAATTACAGATAAAAAATTGTAAGCAACAAAAGGCAACTTGCGCGGTTGGTCGAGCTGATGCAGGAGAGTGAGGACATAGGCAAAGGAATTTCCGTAAAGAGCAGGGGAGGAAGCTCCGCTTCTTTTGTGAAAGATATACAATGGGCCGTATGAATAAAAATAAGCAATTGCTTTTCCTTAAAATTTCAGATCTTTTACTCAATGTATTCAAACAAAATTGAAGTAAAAGGTATGAAATTTTAAGAAAAAGCAATTGCTTAGTTTTTATTCATACGGCCCAATATTTCTTGTGCATATAATTCCGGCTACGCCATCCACAGTGTTTTTGCGCAGAACCAACATCAAAGTTTACCAAAAAAACTGCATAATTTATTAATTAACTAATGCTCGGAAACTTGAAATCTTTATGTTAAATTAAAGTTTAATTCTTTCACTACACTTGTATGTTAAAGTTTTAAAAGTCGGGTCACGCGTTTGGACACAAATACTCAACATCATTGTACAAATAACTAAACGGTACCGTATTTCCTAAACTTCCATAAAATTTATTAATGAGGAATACAGCTTTTCCTGCAAATCCTGTAAAACCTAAAAACCTTGAAGCATCGGGAACGCAACTTCTATTCATAAAATTCACATACGTACATACACTTCATCTTCCAACTCCATGGGATCCGACGAATCTCGCAATTCCCTCCT
>NW_023459180.1:54235-61032 GCF_013731165.1 Rhagoletis pomonella | reverse complement strand
TTGCGATATCTGTAGTGCTCATGAAGCAGTATTATATCCGGTCCTTCAAGAAATTTGTTAGGATATTGGCCCCTATTATGAGTTGCATTCGATTTTCGACTGTGGTCGAAAGTGCTGAGCGAACGAATTTTCATTTGGTATTATGGCGCTCATTCGATGAAGAATAGCGCTATTGTGAATTTCGCTCGTTTAGGTTGTTCACAATAGTATATTTTTCACCGCTGAGAAGCTTTGTTTACAAATCGAGCAAACTAAATATTGTGCTTATACATATTTATGTAAATTTGTTCTAATTAAAATGAAGTAAAAAAGAAAGCAAGTTTATAAAAACGTGGTAAAATGTGTACAACGAGTTCTGGTTCAACGATTCGTCGGAGGATGAGAGCTAAGTAAACTGGCCAGGAGTAGCAAATGTTTAAGAGAGTTTAAGTTTATTAGTCTTTCGAATATATTTTGATATAAAATATATTTAAGAAATTTGTCTACAGATTCATTAAAAAGTTCCGACCATCTAAAGAAGCGTTTGTGAGCCAAATCTATTTAAAATATTTTAAAACTATCAACAGCGCTACGATTTTGTTCTCAGAGATCGCGCCAACAGAGTATTGGGATTTTCTGTCACAAGTAAAACCAGCCTTTCGAGCTTGTGTTTAGTATTCGCGATGTTAGAACTGCATGAAATTAATAAAAATTGTTTAAAATTAGTGTCTAGCCGCCAAAATGTAAGAAAACATATACAAAATCATACATTTTTAACAATTTTCTAACACTTCGCTACACCATCGAAAGTAAAATTCTGTTCGACAGAAAATTCGATACTCAACGCAAATTTCGACACGCTTGCATAGCTCATAATACGAATTTCACTTTCGATCTTCGATCTTCGATAGCCAGCGAAGATCGAAAATCGAATGCAGCTCATAATAAGGGCCATTGTTATAGTTTCGCTCGATTGGGTACACCTGATCGAAGGCTGAAATTGTATGCGGATAAGTGGTTGAAACAGGCAAACAACACCTTTGTGGGGTTACCATGCACGCGGCCATCCAGAAATATGCAGCTAATCTTATCTTTATTTCTTCATAATTTTAGTGACTTTTGCTACCTTTGCTTTCAGTGCCTTAATATTCAATTCCTTAGTTTGTTTATCAGGCGAACTCTTGCGACTTATCGACAGCATATCTTCAATGGGTGGTATAAAATCTTCATTGCGGCGTTTCTCTTGTTTTTTGGCAGATTCAGATTGCTTTGTATGGCGCTCTTGTTGTTTTCGTGCTTGTTTCTGTTCCTTACTGAGAAAATATTCTCCCGTTGAGAGTTGTTGGTCGATTTTGCTCTCAGCTTGTGGAGATGGGAAAGGCATATATTCCTTCTTTAGATTTTTGAACTTAGGCTGTTTACGTTTAATATTCTTACTTTTACATTTTGGTAAGAATCGCGACCAATCCTCGTTAGCAAGTTTCGGATCTTTCATTAATTCACGTTTAATCATTAAAGCCTTGATATTGTAAATAGGATGCACATTTTTCATTGTATCTATTACAATGTCACGCACTTGTTGCAAACCCTTGTAAGAACCTAAGGCTGCCACAGTATTGCCTTGCACTAAAATATAGCAATCAGTAAGCAATTCAATTGATTTAAGGGTTGCTCCATTGGGACCAATTAGGCGTTGACGGCGCTTCACGAACTTATCCTTTTTTGTAACTAAATTTCCAATTTTAATGATATCACAGCCAATTTCATCTTGTAAAACACGACGCGCTTGCTCGAAGGGAACGCTGCGCGCCATCAATTTTATCACATCCCGCGCCTTGATGATAATATAAGGATCCCAAGTTTTACGAGTAGTTTTCACAACCATACTACCCTCTACCAGATCTAGTTCCGCTTTTAAATGATAGTCTGAGAGACATTGTTTCACTAGTGGCCAGACTTCCTTGAGATATTTTTCTCTATACTTAGGAAATAGAGTAGCAAATGAGCTCTCTTCTATCATGCCACTTGGATTGTCCTCAGGTTTAAACTCGGGCACTTTTAGGGTCCACGCATTGTCCACTGGTTCATAGCAATCTTTTGTGTCTGCTGCTAGTTCCTTGTCACTCATTGTTATACTTTGCAGAAATTTTATATCGTCCTATAAAACAAAGCACTGATATAAATTAGTTGTCTCAACCTTAGTAATGGGCGAGTCCGAGATGTTTTAGTCGATTATTCGATTGTTCAAATATCTCGATTGTTCTCGATGTTTTCTCTCTAGACGAATTGCCACTACGGGTGGGTAACTCTGTAAATTTTGGTGTCCTGACTCAGTAACTCCAACTCACTCTAATGAGTCAGCACAGTGAGCTGGCACAAGTGTGCTATCGCACAATTGGTATGTACATCGAAATTATTGATGATGTTAGTAATTGAAATCGATTTAGAAAAGGTTATCCTTAGTTTCTGTTCGTAGCTGGCCGGCAAAATTTTAGAAAGCTGATTTCAACTGGTGAGTTCATTTGCAAAATAATTCTCTACTTAGTTTTGCTTGAGAGTTGTCACATAAGGAATCTATTAAATGGGCTATGCACGTAAGCGGTTACCCAACGCATAGCACTTCACATGTAGATTTCTTTTTGATTTTGATTTTTACGTAAAAATGGTATAGCAGTGCAAGTATGCATAACTGGGCTATTCGCCTTGCTTCTTTTTAAATTTAGTGGTCGTATATTCTATTGATAGTTAGTCTAGTGATGCCATCTATTATGGTACTTTTTGGAAGATCGTATTGTATGAATGTGTGAGCTCATCAATTGAGTTACCACATCGACACAGTTCTAAACAATGCAAGCCGCACCGAGCTTTGCAGTGTCAGCACATCAACTGAGTTATTATCGCCTCTTTAGCATACTGAGCTATACATTGTCAGCACATAAACTGAGTTACTGAACTACAAATTTTTTCAGAGATGAGTCTGAGCGCGCGGCGCAGTTCTAAGAGTCAGCACAGTAACTCAGTACAGTGTTGAGTTATGGGCTGTTTTTGCTTACGCGTAAAAGCACATTTAGCGCATTTAGCTCTAAATGCTACTCTAAATGTACATTTATCCATACAAAATTCGTCACCTAAATGCAACTAAATGCAACTCCATTTTTGCATTTAGAATCTAAATGCTAAAAGCAACCCTGTGATCTTCCAAAATTTCCACGATTCGAACATGGTTTAATGAGAAGAAGTGGCAACATTGCTTTTTCGAGTATACAGTCGCTAGCTGCGTTTCAGTGATCGCCGATCGAGATTTTCATTTCATTACATTTATTATTTTACATTATTTGGACAAAGAAAAGTTACGCAAATTAAACATCGATATGATGCTGATAGAAATCTGGATTAATTTGTGATCAACTCTGTTTGTTTTGTTTCCTAATTAAGTGTGGAAATTATAATTGACAGCACCGACAAATGAATATATACACAAACAAATGTTTGGTTATGGTTAAAATAATTCAAGTTTTTGTATTGAATTTTCGGTTTAGAATTTATTTTTTCCTTTTCAGTAGGGATTTTTGGACATTATCTTTTCCGTGAGAATTTATCGTAAGAGATACGGATCTGAATAAGCGACTGGAACACGGCTGTTTGTCAAAAGCATACGATTTCGAACTCGCGTAAATGTACATTTGCTAAATGCGATAGCATGAACGCTCTTCGAAAACATATGTTCGAAAGTGCTAAATGTTGCATTTTAAATGCAGCAAAAACTCTGCATTACTCAATACTAATTGCCACTCGAAATTGTCGTGCTTAACTCGCCGTCTCCACAGGATAAAATTTAATGCTGTTCAGCTGCCATTTTGGTTGCTAGATATAAGTTATATCATTGGCAATATTTGTGTGGGCTCTTGATATAAGCATTTGTAAGATGGCTTCTAAAAGGTATTTTGACCCGATTTAATCACTTAAAAATTTGGAAAATAGACTATTTTACATCCAAGTACATAATAACAAATATCTTAATAGCAAACAGCTCAAGTAGATGGCAATATATAAGCCCTGATATATATTGCTCTTGAAGAGCAATAAGCGGTCTCCATTGGATATTTATATTCTAACATATGTATGAAGATATAAACTTTATCCTGTGGAGACGGGCAGTAAGCTGAACTAACATATTCGCTAACAATCGACAAAATCATCTCGGCCTTACTGCTGGCCAGCGGTTGTTAAAACAACTCGATGGTTCTCTGTCGCAGACTCTGGAAACAAATCGCCATTCGCGTTTAACATTCGATAACAATCGGTCAAAACAACTCGAACTACTTATGGAACATGGCAACTTAATTGGACCTGCATGCAATAAATTTTTATGAAAAAAAATGGAATCATTGCAAATAATACATATCGTTACCTTAATATAGAAAGGCCTTAACTCATATAGTCGCTGAAATACAAAAATCCGTAACTAAGTAAAAATTCAAAATTCCCTTTTGATTGATTATGATGCATTTCATCGAATTCTAAGTCCCCACATAATTTTAAGCAATACAAATTTTTAGTTAGTTACGGCTTTTTTGCATTTCAGCGGCTATATGAGTTAGGGCCTTTCTATATTAAGGTAACGATATGTATCATAACTACGAGAAGCTCGGCTAAACACTAACAAATATGTAAGCGCCAGTCTATTATTGTTATTATTATTATAACTACGAAAAACCAAATAAGCATATCCTTATTGGTCGGTTAACAAATAAATGAAATCAATAATAGTAAATATTGGGAGTACAGACATCTAGGGATTGTTTTTTAATATTTACTTTATTAAGAAGACAAAAAACGGCGTGTTTTAATTATATGAACAGTAATTATACACAAAAACGTTATTTTTAGTAAATTTTCCTTAGCCCGCACGGTGGTCTTGAACCAGTCTTAAGTTTTATAAAAGTGTGTATAAAATCGGCTTTCGCGGCCTTTTTCTTAATAATTTGTAGGATCCAAATCCATCGAGATCAAAATCGTAGCTCATCCTTTTTTAGAGATATTCACATTTTTATCAACGCAGGAATCGTAAACAAATTTGATATAAAGGTTATTATATATATGTATATATAAACATACATATAGTCGTTTAAAGTACAAAACCGGGTATCGTGATTCTGCAAAACCGCGAAACTGACATTGGCTGGCAAAAATTGGATTTGCTCACACAAGCTCTTGGCTCAATCCTTATACATTCGTCCTGAAATATACTAGGCAGATATGCGATTGCTTTATAGAAAAGAGCACCATTTTGAAATATGAGCGTTTATACACTCTAGAAAATAATTTCTGATACGCGGTTTTGCACTTTAAACGACGATATATTTGGGCAATTCACAAGGCGTTGTGAAGTTATATTTTCCTAACAAAAGTTGTGTTAAAACACGACGGTTGTGAACACCTGTTAAGATTATTTATTATATCTCAGCACTTAACCTCACATAACACCGAATAAACATAGGTTGCAGAGTTGTATCGTCATGTGTTATTTTTCTTCACAAAACAATAACAACATTTTTACAACTGTCATGAAATATCATGACTTCACGACAAACACGACAAATACGACACCTTGTGAATTGCCCAATTATATCATCACCGCTTATCATAAGGGACTCAAATTTTACAGGAGAGCGAAAAAATGGGTTTTCTTTGAAGGCATTGCCTTGATAGGCGGTATTTTCTCTAGCTATTATGTTACAAATCTGTTGCTTTAATAACGATTTTATGATTTTTATGCATAAATTACGATGCCTGGAATTCAGGGTTACCAAATCTCATTTTTGCCACTACGGCGATTAAGGTGGTTTTGCAAAAACGTCGACGATATACATATATATTTGAATTTGAAGCAACCATAGAGCTTATAACAATACAAATTGTTTTGAAGTTATTGCAATTTCTGGCAGAGTTTACCCTTCACTAAACTTCCTAAAGTAGCTTCCGGGGAACTCAAAGGTTTCATAGAAAAGTACCAGGGCTCCGTGAAGTCATTAATTTTTGGCAGTTCAATAATTCAACAGATACATAAGTACAAATCGGGGACCAGCCACAATCGCTTAAAATTCGGCATGAATAAGCATGGTGGTCGGCAGTCGATTTGAGTTGCACACGCCTGACTGAGTTCATTAAACAGCATGAACGAGACGCAATTATCCTTTTTCGAGTATGTGTACTCTTGGTCGGCAAAATCCTCTTAGCTGTATCCTCCCCGCGGGTGCCGACTGGGCAATGGGCGTCGCTGCTGTCAACGCGATGACTTAGCACCTAGGCTAGTACCTAGAGCAGGTCTTGGCGGTGCGAGTAGGCAGCGTCTAGCGAAGGCAGGAATACGTATCCATCCTTCTCTTCCTAGTGCTTTGCTCTGCATATCAAACTGGGGGAGGGGGTGTATGCCTACATCTGCCATTGCTAACGAGGTACCTGGCGGTAGGTATAAAACGCCAAGGGTAGAGGTTCCCTAACATAAAAATTCTACATGGTGGTCAGAAAAGATGAAGAGCGGGCTGGGAGATCAGCCCAAACGTCGGTGGGAGAAGTGGCTACTACCACCGGCAGGCACATCGAGTCTACTCGCTGTGTCGCCAGCGGGCACACCTCTGCTGTGAAGCGAGCGGTTCACACCAGTTGTATTGCTACTGCCAAACCGACGCTACAGCACAGGGGTGCCACAGTGCACGAAGACTCGGACCTCGAAAGCATTGAGAGCGTAAACACTCAGGAAGAAGAAGCCTTGCTACGCTCTCCGGGTGTTGGATTTGATGGACAGTAATAAAGTG
>NW_023459180.1:44310-54135 GCF_013731165.1 Rhagoletis pomonella | reverse complement strand
ATGTCATCCATATATACTATTATTTCACCCTTCTCAATAAATTCTTTCAAAATTTTTGTTATGAATCTTTGGAAAATGGCTGGGCCATTTTTGAGTCCAAATGGCATTCTTATGAACTCATATTGTCCGTTTGGGACTACAAACGATGTATACTTAATCGAGTTTTCCTCCATTTTAATTTGAAAGAAACCTGACTTCAGATCTAGAAGGGTAAATATTTTATTACCCCCAAGATATTCCAAACAGTCTTCTATCAATGGAAGTGGGTAATTATCTGTCACAATCGATTTATTTAAGTTTCTATAATCGATGCACATTCTGGTTTCACCTGATTTTTTCTTCGTAAGGACGATTGGCGATGCATAAGGCGAGTCACTAGGTCGGATAATCTTTTTCTTAAGCAAGTCGTCTATAATTCGATTAACTTCAATTTTCTCGGCAAACGATAAACGCCTTGGTGAACAGAAGGTCGGAGTGTTTGACGTAAGTAAGATCGTAGCTTCGTAGTCAATATTCGGAAGTTCTTCAATCTGTTTTCGTACATAAGTGTTTTTTATCATAAGACGGAAGTTGTTTGACCAAGCTGAAGGTATCTGAGGGTTTACATCAATCTCATCATTTTCACTAATTTCAATATTAAAAACTTCTTAAAGTTCCGGGATTACACTGGCTGTACTTAAGATTGGAGTGGCTTTACTGGACTTACGTTTACTGTCACGATCATCAACGGAAATAAGCGGAAATTCGTTTTCTAATTTATATGTAGTATGTTTATTTGAGTAAAGAAATTCATTGTTGACGTACAGACGTATGGAAAAAGTATTTAAGAAGTCTCTTCCTAACAACAATGGAAAAGGTATTTCGTTATCGGTGAGTACGTAGACTCTTAACGGTTTAACAATGTTTTTAAATTTAATAAGTACAAATACGCTCCCTTCCGGATTCACTTTAACTCTTCCGATCCCACTAAATACACGCACACTTCTACTGTATTTTACTGTAACTGGGATGCACGACTGCCGGATGAAACTACAAGGGCTACCGGTATCAAGCAAAGAAAAAAATGGACAAAATCAGGAAGACAATCACGGTTTCCACTGAAAGAAACACTTACCCTTTCCTTAAAGTGTACATAACTAAAGTCGCCGTCGTCGTCCAATGCTGCTACAGTCTTGACGGGGCAGTTCCTATACTGGTGCTCCTTCGCTCCACACTTAAAACAAGACCCGGGTGCTCGTCTTTTCTCTGCGCAGTCCTTGGAGTAGTGCCCATAGCGCGAACAGTTGTAGCATCTTATTGCTGACATGTCGCCAATGGAGTTTGGTGCGCTCACTTTCTTCTCGGTTGATGTCCGGAGCCTTTCGTATTGTGGTATGAGCTTTTTGAATTTGTCAATTGTCGTCACTCCGCTAAAAATCAGTGCTTTGGCCGACTTGTCTTTTAGCCCGTCGATGATGAACTCCACCAGTTCGTATTCTTCGATTGGTGCTGACTGTGCAAGCTCTTGCATGCTCAGAACGTAATGCGTTAGGGTTTCCGATTTTTCCCAAACGCGCGTTTCCAATTGACGGAAGATGTCTTTGACACTTAGCGGCCTTTTGAATTCATCGATAAGTTGCTGTCTAAGTTTATTCCACCCGTCAATGTTGCCTATGCGTAACAATATCTGGGCGCTGCCAGTGAGCAATCGTCGCGCGATTAAAAATTTTGCCCCCTCATCGTACCCGTAAGCTTTTGCGCTGTCCTCGAACTCGCTGATCCACTTGACGATATCGCCCTTATCGTCCCCATTGAATGTACGGAAGGTTTTCTCTATTTCAGAGAAGTTGATCGGGATGCTGCGGCAGGCTTTACCTGCTTCTAACTTGTTGATTTCAGCTTTTAGCTGCAAGATGCGTACCTGTTTCTCTAGTTGTAATTCGATTGCCGTTAAATCGGAAGTACGGTTCTCGCTGATTGCGGCGTCTGCGTCGGCATTCTCAGCTGCTGCCGCGGTTACTGTTACCGCGTTTTCGTGTCGCTTTGGTGTCGCTGACGCCGTATTTTGGCGCCCATCGAGCACTTCGTGCTGATTTCCAGCTTCCACCGCCATATTGGCCACGCTTTTGGTTGTCCTTGCACCTGCACCAGTTTCTGCATCGATCGCCACCATTGCTGCATCGCTCTTGCGCGTGTCACTTACGCCGCCATTTTGATCGCCTCAAGCGCCTACGGTGGACGATAGCAGGCTGCGTAATTGGCATAATGTAGCCGTGGGCGGAAAGTGCACGCCCATGTCTTCCAGTGCTGCGGCGATTTGCCTTCTTTGCGAGGTTTCACTCATCGTTTTTCAATCACGTGGGTTTGCGTTGGGTTTTTTTTTCCGCACCTGAGCTGTAGAATAATCACGACTGCTTCGCTTAACTGGTTTATTCGGCATGAATCTTTGTAACAACGAGTAACATGCGCTGCCACTTGCTTTGGATATATCCTTTTGTAACTAGCGCTGCCAGATTATTGGCATATTTACAGTGTATTCTACTACTTACATTCTACTACAGTTGCAAGTTCTTACTAGCAAAAATTTGTCCAGTAAAAACTAGCAACTTCTCCTCAGAAAGAAATGTCAATTTTCGCTCTCAATTTCCCCTTTCTTACAAGTTTTTTGGGTACAAGAACACCAAAACGTGATAGTTAGTACAAACTGGTACAAACTATCGCGTACAAGAACGCTACTATTATCTTTCTTTTACTTCGTGGCTGCAGACTTCGATATGCACAATTTGGTAACTTTATAATGTAATATCAAAAGGCAAATAAATACACGATTTGATACAATTAAAAACGAAAGCCACTTTATTACTGTCCATCAAATCCAACACCCGGAGAGCGTAGCAAGGCTTCTTCTTCCTGAGTGTTTACGCTCTCAATGCTTTCGAGGTCCGAGTCTTCGTGCACTGTGGCACCCCTGTGCTTTAGCGTCGGTTTGGCAGTAGCAATACAACTGCTGTGAACCGCTCGCTTCACAGCAGAGGTGTGCCCGCTGGCGACACAGCGAGTAGACTCGATGTGCCTGCCGGTGGTAGTAGCCACTTCTCCCACCGACGTTTGGGCTGATCTCCCAGCCCGCTCTTCATCTTTTCTGACCTCCATGTAGAATTTTTATGTTAGGGAACCTCTACCCTTGGCGTTTTATACCTACCGCCAGGTACCTCGTTAGCAATGGCAGAAGTAGGCATACACCCCCTCCCCCAGTTTGATATGCAGAGCAAAGCACTAGGAAGAGAAGGATGGATACGTATTCCTGCCTTCGCTAGACGCTGCCTACTCGCACCGCCAAGACCTGCTCTAGGTACTAGCCTAGGTGCTAAGTCATCGCGGTGACAGCAGCGACGCCCATTGCCCAGTCGGCACCCGCGGGGAGGATACAGCCAGAGTTGCCACTTTGGTAAATTATTACCAAAATTGGTAGAAAAAATTTGCGTTGGTAAAAAGGTAAATTTTTTGTCATTCTGGTACACTTTTGTTAAAGTATTTTATTTGAAAACCGACTAAAATTTTGTTCCCGCTTTATTTTACGTAGTTATCTTTGTATTATGATTTTATTTCCAAAAGTGTAGTCTTCTTTATTGCATTAATTTTCGAATGCTTAATGCACACTTTTTATATACGTACATACATACATATTTACATATGTGAGTATGTTTATCGATAAAACGCGAACAAATCGTGCTCCATTAAAAACTCATTTCACTGAAATCTTGAGGAGCCTTTGAACATTTGAGCATTTTAAATGTTTCTTTAAAAAAAAGAAAAAATGGGCAGGCTTGTATTTACATGCTATGATTGTACAAAAAAAAATTATAAAGTCACCGAAAGTTTTTATAAATATCAAATGAAAATTAAAACACAAAGTTCCGGCGGCAAATATATTTTTTGAATCAAATGGAGTTTTTAGCTGCACATTGTTGGTTATACACAATTCCATGCACACCGAAAATAGTTCTAAAAAGTCAGAGTAAAAAGTTCGAAATTTAGATGAAATATTTTTGATTTTTTCGGAATGTTGTAAACGTCCTTGATTTGTATGCGTTTAGTTAAAGCGAAAACAATTTTCTTATAAGAAAAGAACAAAAAAATGTTTACTTAAAATATTTAAAAAAATACCAAGCGCTTTTTTAATGATAAAGTTTCGTTGTTGCCTTTAGTTTCATCACTTTCGCTTTTGGTTTAAGAAAAACCGCGAAGATGACATTAATATGATCTCAAATACCATGTCACCATGTAAAAAAAGGTTATTGGTAGATATTTTCCAGATTTGGTAGATTTTTTCCAAGTGGATGGTAAATATTTTTTTTCGTCAGTGGCAACCCTGGATACAGCTAAGAGGATTTTGCCGACCAAGAGTACACATACTCGAAAAAGGATAACTGCGTCTCGTTCATGCTGTTTAATGAACTCAGTAAGGCGTGTGCAACTCAAATCGACTGCCGACCACCATGCTTATTCATGCCGAATTTTAAGCGATTGTGGCTGGTCCCCGATTTGTACTTATGTATCTGTTGAATTATTGAACTGCGAAAAATTAATGACTTCACGGAGCCCTGGTACTTTTCTATGAAACCTTTGGGTTCCCCGGAAGCTACTTTAGGACGTTTAGTGAAGGGTCAACTTTGCCAGAAATTGCAATAACTTCAAAACATTTTTTATTGTTATAAGCTCTATGGTTGCTTCAAATTCAAATATATATGTATATCGTCGACGTTTTTGCAAAACCACCTAAATCGCCGTTGTGGCAAAAATGAGATTTGGTAACCCTGAACTCCAGGCATCGAAATTTATGCATAAAAATCATAAAATCGTTATTAAAGCAACAGATTTATAACATAATAGCTAGAGAAAATACCGCCTATCAAGGCAATGCCTTCAAAGAAAACCCATTTTTTCGCTCTCCTGTAAAATTTGAGTGCCTTAAGATAAGCGGTCTTGCGAAAACATCGATGATATAATATATCGTCGTTTAAAGTGCAAAACCGCGTGTCACCAAAATGCAAAACCGCGTATCAGCAAAATGCAAAACCGCGTATGTGAAGTTGTAGAAATCATTTTCTAGAGTGTAGAAACACTCATATTTCAAAATGGTGCTCTTTTTTATAAAGCAATCGCATATCTGCCTAGTATATTTCAGGACGAATGTATAAGGATTGAGCCAAGAGCTTGTATGAGCAAATCCAATTTTTGGCAGCCAATGTCAGTTACGCGGTTTTGCAGAATCACGATACCCGGTTTTGTACTTTAAACGACTATATGTATGTTTATATATACTTATATATAATAACCTTTATATCAAATTTGTATACGATTCCTGCGTTGATAAAAATGTGAATATCTCTAAAAAAGGATGAGCTACGATTTTGATCTCGATGGATTTGGATCCTACAAATTATGAAGAAAAAGGCCGCGATAGCCGATTTTAGACACACTTTTATAAAACTTAAGACTGGTTCAAGACCACCGTGCGGGCTAAGGAAAATTTACTAAAAATAACGTTTTTGTGTATAATTACTGTTCATATAATTAAAACACGCCGTTTTTTGTCTTCTTAATAAAGTAAATATTAAAAAACAATCCCTAGATGTCTGTACTCCCAATATTTACTATTATTGATTTCATTTATTTGTTAACCGACCAATAAGGATATGCTTATTTGGTTTTTCGTAGTTATAATAATAATAACAATAATAGACTGGCGCTTACATATTTGTTAGTGTTTAGCCGAGCTTCTCGTAGTTATGATACATATCGTTACCTTAATATAGAAAGGCCCTAACTCATATAGCCGCTGAAATGCAAAAAAGGCGTAACTAACTAAAAATTTGTATTGCTTAAAATTATGTGGGGACTTAGAATTCGATGAAATGCATCATAATCAATCAAAAGGGAATTTTGAATTTTTACTTAGTTACGGATTTTTGTATTTCAGCGACTATATGAGTTAAGGCCTTTCTATATTAAGGTAACGATATGTATTATTTGCAATGATTCCATTTTTTTTCATAAAAATTTATTGCATGCAGGTCCAATTAAGTTGCCATGTTCCATAAGTAGTTCGAGTTGTTTTGACCGATTGTTATCGAATGTTAAACGCGAATGGCGATTTGTTTCCAGAGTCTGCGACAGAGAACCATCGAGTTGTTTTAACAACCGCTGGCCAGCAGTGAGGCCGAGATGATTTTGTCGATTGTTAGCGAATATGTTAGTTCAGCTTACTGCCCGTCTCCACAGGATAAAGTTTATATCTTCATACATATGTTAGAATATAAATATCCAATGGATACCGCTTATTGCTCTTCAAGAGCAATATATATCAGGGCTTATATATTGCCATCTACTTGAGCTGTTTGCTATTAAGATATTTGTTATTATGTACTTGGATGTAAAATAGTCTATTTTCCAAATTTTTAAGTGATTAAATCGGGTCAAAATACCTTTTAGAAGCCATCTTACAAATGCTTATATCAAGATATAAAAAGCCCACACAAATATTGCCAATGATATAACTTATATCTAGCAACCAAAATGGCAGCTGAACAGCATTAAATTTTATCCTGTGGAGACGACGAGTTAAGCACGACAATTTCGAGTGGCAATTAGTATTGAGTAACTCAGCACTGTACTGAGTTACTGTGCTGACTCTTAGAACTGCGCCGCACGCTCAGACTCACCTCTGAAAAAATTTGTAGTTCAGTAACTCAGTTTATGTGCTGACATTTGGGGTGTTCACAGTTCGTTCCAAATTGTGTCTGAAAATGTAGACGTCTACATTTTGAGACATCTTTAGCATCAAACTGTGAGCACCCCTTTCTAGCAGTCGTCGCAAAATCGTCTCAAAACTTTGCTGGTGTTGCCAGACATTTCTTCCTTGCGTGCATTTTTTATATGTCGCCTTTCGATTTTGTTTCTGAAAAATTGTAATTATTTAACTTAATTAGCAATTCGTCATATTTGTTATTTCTTTTCCTTGATTTGTTTCTTTTCATCAGAAATTGCGCTCAAATTAAATGCAAATACAGAAAACGTGCCCAATAAATAAAAAAAATGTGATTAGTATTGCCATAATGCAACCCTGCTGCGAGGTTGCAAAATGTAGACGCTTAAAAAACATACCTTTGAGTGTGACAAAATGTAGACGGCGTCGTTTTCCAATTTTGTATGGGAAACAACAACACCACAGATGTTACGGTTAGAAAACGTCTTAAAATGTAGACGTCTACATTTTGAGACACTATTTGGAACGAACTGTGAACACCCCAAATGTATAGCTCAGTATGCTAAAGAGGCGATAATAACTCAGTTGATGTGCTGACACTGCAAAGCTCGGTGCGGCTTGCATTGTTTAGAACTGTGTCGATGTGGTAACTCAATTGATGAGCTCACACATTCATACAATACGATCTTCCAAAAAGTACCATAATAGATGGCATCACTAGACTAACTATCAATAGAATATACGACCACTAAATTTAAAAAGAAGCAAGGCGAATAGCCCAGTTATGCATACTTGCACTGCTATACCATTTTTACGTAAAAATCAAAATCAAAAAGAAATCTACATGTGAAGTGCTATGCGTTGGGTAACCGCTTACGTGCATAGCCCATTTAATAGATTCCTTATGTGACAACTCTCAAGCAAAACTAAGTAGAGAATTATTTTGCAAATGAACTCACCAGTTGAAATCAGCTTTCTAAAATTTTGCCGGCCAGCTACGAACAGAAACTAAGGATAACCTTTTCTAAATCGATTTCAATTACTAACATCATCAATAATTTCGATGTACATACCAATTGTGCGATAGCACACTTGTGCCAGCTGACTGTGCTGACTCATTAGAGTGCATTGGAGTTACTGAGTCAGGACACCAAAATTTACAGAGTTACCCACCCGTAGTGGCAATTCGTCTAGAGAGAAAACATCGAGAACAATCGAGATATTTGAACAATCGACTAAAACATCTCGGACTCGCCCATTACTAAGGTTGAGACAACTAATTTATATCAGTGCTTTGTTTTATAGGACGATATAAAATTTCTGCAAAGTATAACAATGAGTGACAAGGAACTAGCAGCAGACACAAAAGATTGCTATGAACCAGTGGACAATGCGTGGACCCTAAAAGTGCCCGAGTTTAAACCTGAGGACAATCCAAGTGGCATGATAGAAGAGAGCTCATTTGCTACTCTATTTCCTAAGTATAGAGAAAAATATCTCAAGGAAGTCTGGCCACTAGTGAAACAATGTCTCTCAGACTATCATTTAAAAGCGGAACTAGATCTGGTAGAGGGTAGTATGGTTGTGAAAACTACTCGTAAAACTTGGGATCCTTATATTATCATCAAGGCGCGGGATGTGATAAAATTGATGGCGCGCAGCGTTCCCTTCGAGCAAGCGCGTCGTGTTTTAAAAGATGAAATTGGCGGGTACGGTTTAGTAAGTGGCCCACCTATTTCGGGGTATTGCGTCCAAAGGGGTGACCCGATCCAAAAAAAAATTGCACACACTTGTAGCCAAGGGTCTACCCATTACTTTAACATCCACTATTGTAATTTTTGGTCACTAATTTATTTACAAATTGGGTTTGAAATATGCCCTTTTTTGTAAAATTCGGAAAATAGCTCACATTTATCACTCCTATCTTCCTTAAAGCAGCCACTTCACTAATGCATTTTTATATTCCCCTTCACTTTAAACTTTATTCGACTTGTTACAACTTTCTTTATTACTTTAATTTTAATCTATCAATCACAATTTATTAAATAAAAACATCTTCAAAACCACGCGTTTGCCTTTGGTTGCATATGCACATTAAATGGTGGCGTTTAGCTGTCAAACTGCTAAATATACAAGAAGGATGAGAGACAAAAGAAAATATGATATAACCCAGTCAGCATTAAAAATATAAACCTTTCCATGGAAAATATGTATTTACTGTCCCTGTGGCTCCTTTCGCTGAGGGTTATAATCCCTAAGTGCGGCCGAAGGCCGCCTACGCAGAAAGGTGTTCTATGCAAAAGGTGTTCGGCCCCTTTTCTTTGGCACCACAGAAAGGAGAATTCTACTGCCTGAGGGTTATAATCCCTAAGTGCGGCCGAAGGCCGCCTACGCAGAAAGGTGTTCTCTGCAAAAGGTGTTCAACCCCCTTTCTTTGGCAACACAGAAGAGAATTCTACGTAGTGAGGGTTATAATCCCTAAGTGCGGCCGAACATTTCTATCTGTCGCTTTTTTCTTAATTTCACAATATTGTTAGTTAATTTTTTTCCCCATCATTTTTTTTTTCAAATCGCCTGATAACCAACTTGGGATAATTTCTTTTATTTAAAAATCCCACGTTTTTCGTTAGTTGGGTTATATTCCACTTGAAACTGCTCAGTTTGCCTCGGAAAATTACGTTTTTACCCCATTTTCAAACGGTTCCCTAGGGGTCTGTGGGAGGTCCCCAAGGGGGGGTGGGGCTTTTCGTAAAGTGGCGACTGTCCCCTTTCGAATGAGGGGGGTTTGGGGGGCCCGCCCCCACCCCCTCCGCCCCCCACCCCAAAAACGGAGGGCCAATAACTAAACATTTGCCAAATTGGCTGTGATACCATTAAAATTGGAAATTTAGTTCATAAAAAGGATAAGTTCGTGAAGCGCCGTCAACGCCTAATTGGTCCCAATGGAGCAACCCTTAAATCAATTGAATTGCTTACTGATTGCTATATTTTAGTGCAAGGCAATAATGTGGCAGCCTTAGGTTCTTACATGGGTTTGCAACAAGTGCGTGACATTGTAATAGATACAATGAAAAATG
>NW_023459180.1:42913-44210 GCF_013731165.1 Rhagoletis pomonella | reverse complement strand
GGTTTATTGCACAATTTGTGCAACCTAACAAAAGACAAAAGCGCACCCCCCATCACAGAGGATATGGAAATACCAGCAGATGATACGTTTGATATCACTAATGCTCCAATATCAAACAATGAAAACATTTATCGAAAACGCTTACACATACAAATTTAAATGTAATAATACAAACAGGTATTCACACCTTGCTGCTTGTATTTACAAATTATTATTCTCCAGTGTATTTTATTCTTGTAAACTGAATAACAAATCTATACCTGAGTGGAAGATCAACCTATCTCAGCAGCCAGTTCAAAAACGCCCTATATCAGAAAACTTTTCAAGAACGCCCTACTTCAGAATTTGATTGAAGAGCGCCCTATTTCAGAATTTGATTCAAAAACGCCCTATCTCAGCACATTTTCAATATACTTTCATTTGAGATAGGGCGTTTTTGAATCAAATTCGGAAATAGGGCGTTCTTCAGCAATCAAATTCTGAAGTAGGGCGTTCTTGAAAAGTTTTCTGATATAGGGCGTTCTTGAAAAGTTTTCTGAGATAGGTCGTTTTCGAACTGGCTGCGAAGATACATAGGTCCATCTACCACTAAGGTGACAAAATATAGTCACATAAATCGTTTTTGTTAAATTAATAAAATTTTTAATGTACAGACTGCGATAAAACGATAGAGACGCAACATTCTGCTCAGTTTTGTCTATTTTTCTTTTGTTTGTTTAATGTAAACCATTTTTTTATGAATGTATATCTCATTATCTAACAAAAACCCCAAAACTCCCAATTGCAAAAATTATAGAAATTCGACAAAGTTTCATAAAAATTTTAAACTTTTTAATTACATTTTCTAAAAACAAATTTGGTATGCACTTTTATAGCCCATTGAATTTTGGTATAATAAACTTAAAGTGTAAAGTTACTAAAAAATTCTGTTGCTGTTTGACAATTTTTTTGGCTGAGATTTCCATTACGGAACCAATTGCTATTCCGTGCAAAGTATAGTGAATTTTTTTATGAAACTCGGTGGGGATACTAATGGAGGTCTCCTTTAACTATATTTATCACTTTCACAATGTTGTTGCTAATAGTACTTAAGTTATTTGTTGTTAAAATATCCCGCCTGCTATCACAACATTTTGTTATAACTCCACACCTATCACTTTTATTTACACAAATATATTATCCTTAAAAGGTTCGCATGCGTTTGTAATACCTTAATATACAATTATTAATTAATTAATTAAGTAAAACGAGTTTATAAATGTCTTCACAAACGTTTGCACATTTCACAAACAAGCAG
>NW_023459180.1:41011-42813 GCF_013731165.1 Rhagoletis pomonella | reverse complement strand
GCATATATAACATATTTTAATCCTACAATAACAATTTTAATATTTGTGCGTTAATATTTCTGCGTGGTTTTAAACAATTATTGAGACATTACAAAGCAAAATGAAATGTGCAGTGGCAAAGTGTAATAGTGAAAACAAAAGGAAAGCGTGAGATATAAGTTTTTTTTCGTTTCGTACGGACGCAAACCTCGAAAAAGTAGAAGCAGTTCTGCCGGCGAGGAGATGCATTAAACACCAAATCGAGCTTTGTGCTCTGTGTGTGAGCTATGAGCTTCTACATGGAACTATGTGGGCCTTTCCTTAGTGAATTGTAGTAGGTATATTTCCATGGTGAATGTAGACAGTCGCTGGTTTAGTTTGCTGGCAATGGCATACATACAAAAGCAGTTTCTACAGTAAATAGATACATGAACTTCAATACCTACTTATTTTTGTTAGCACCTGATTCTTTTTAGTGCTGGTATGACGTAATGCACCAGTGGCATCTTACCGCGCTGTTACGTACCTAATACAAAACAGTGCCCAAATTATTATACATTTAAAAGTTCAGCTTAAATTATGGTTTACTTACATAGAATATTTGTTTCCAAAGAAGCCGCACTCTTGCATCCTCTCGGAAATGGCACAAAAGTCATCAAATAAAAGCTGTGGAGGCAACAGCTGTGGAGTTTATGGTGGTTGGCTACCGTCCACAAATATAAATATGCACTCTGCATGGCTTTTTACAATGGCGAGTCCAAAAATTCACTTTGATGTACACCTTCCTTCCTTTTGGTCTACATGAAATTGCAAACACTGTTAATACATCAATTTTTTCATGTGCTAAAAATCGTACTTAACTAAAGGGCTACATGTCCAAAATTATTGCTACGTGTTCCTAATTAATCAATCTTTGTATATTTATTGATTCCTGCGAAATTGGGCCATGTAATATTAAAATTAACACATTTTTCTGCATTGTTTACATATTTTTATATGCGTTTTGGCATTTCTCTCACGCAATTGCACCAAGATGAGGTCACGCAAAAATTACGCTCAAAAATCCTCTCTCATTGGCGCAATCTTGTATTCTATCATTCTTGAGTATAAACCATTTAAGTGATGATTAAAAATAAACTAACTTGATTTATAATCGAATGTGTTCCTTTTCGATCATAGTAAGTCATCCTTGTTTAGAGTGGGTATTCGGAAGTAGGTCGCGTCAATGCACCCAACTATTACCAAGTAAAAATGCGTTTTCAGTAAGTTGTACTTGACCAGTCGTGATCGCTTTAAATATTGCACTGTGCTTCCAGACATTCGCATCGTGACAACTTCCTGGATATCCAATGAATACGTCCAGGAATCGAAATTTAGTATCGCAAATGGCCTAATATAAATATTAATTAGCAAGATCAGTATAAACCATTTAAGTGATGATTAAAAATAAACTTACTTACATTATAACCGAATGTGTTCCTTTTCGATCATAGTAACTCATCCTTGTTTAGAGTGGGTATTCGGAAGTAGGTCCCGTCAATGCACCCAACTACAAAAGGGAAAGGATTATTTATTCTCTACTGAAAACTTTCCATTATCTCGCGCTGTAGTGGTATAGATGGTCAATTTATTTCGCCTTTCAAGCCACTACAAACGGTATCCACGATTGTACAAAATATTTTGTGAGCTGTACTCCTGGACATGCTGAACCGATCGCTGAGTTGCCAAAACGTTATATTTGTATTTACCAATTTCCACAAAGTGACATACAAACATTTATCCAATGGATATCCTAAACGTCCACGAAGTCGAGTAGTCAAAAA